>NC_091237.1:15952535-16252535 GCF_040958095.1 Procambarus clarkii | reverse complement strand
TTAAGTGCTGCTGGTATCTCCCCTGTATCCAGGCTCCCCTGTATCCCCTGTAACCCGAGCCACAGAATTACGAGTCCTGCGCGCTATCCACCAGGCTACGAGGCCCCTCTTGTGTGTGTGTGTGTGTGTGTGTGTGTGTGTGTGTGTGTGTGTTGCTATATGTCTGCAGAATCGAGCTTATTAGCTCTTGAAGGCAGGCTTGATAGGGTGAAGATACATAATAATTTATATCGGAGGAGACGGGAGAGATACATAATAATTTACACGTGGAAAATAGTAGAGGGGCTGGTCCCAAACCTGCACACAGAAATAACGTCACATAAGGCCAGAAGGCATGGCAGGATGTGCAGAATACCCCCGTTGAAGAGCAAAGGTGCAATGGATATTGACCCTTCGAATCATCACAAGGTAACCGCAATGTATGGGGTATAATAAGAGCATCAGCAGTACCTTATGTACTTGGATGGGGTTGTGGGAGTTCTACTCCCCAAGTCCGTCCCAGGGCCAGGCTTGACTTGAGAGCTTGGTCCAACAGACTGTTGCTTGGAGCGGTCCGCAGGCCCACATATCCACCACAACACGATTAGTTCGGCACTTCTGGAAGAAAATTATCCAATTTTATCTTGAAGATTTTCCTCGATTGTTCCGGCAATATTTCCTATACTCGCTGGGAGGATGTTGAACAACCGTGGACCTCTGATGTTTATACAGTGTTCTCTGATTGTACCTATGGCACCCCTGCTCGTCACTGGTTCTGTTCTGCTGGTTTTTCCTTATCGTTCACTCCAGTATGTTTTTTTTTTTTTTTTTTTTTTTTTTTAGATATATACAAGAGTTGTTACATTCTTGTACAGTCACTAGTACGCGTAGCGTTTCGGGCAGGTCCCTGGAATACGATCCTCGCCGCGAAGAATCGTTGTTACAACCAAGTACTCATTTTACTGTTGAGTTAAGCAGAGGCTACAGTTAAGGATTTGCGTCCAGTAAATCCTCCCCGGCCAGGATACGAACCCATGACTTATCGCTCGCGGAACGCTAGGCGGGTCTTACCACTACACCACGGAGACTATTTGTTATTTTACTGTATACATTTGTGACCTGGCCCTCCAGTATTTTCCACGTGTATATTATTTGATCTCTCGTGTAAGGACTTATTATTATTAACATCTTTATTGATAAAATTAATTACAATTTTGCCTAATCTGAGGATTTTGATAGTCTTATTAAAGTGAGGATAATGGTGGTATTGACTGTCACGCAGGACAGAGGGTCATACATAAGACAATAGGTGTAAACTGTAGGCGGAAGCACATATAAGGACTGGTGACAAGAACTAGGGAAGGATGTTTCTGCCGTTATGTTGTCTGGTTGGCTCTCCTTGTTGCGGTGTTCTCCTACCCCAGCCACCCTTCCCCTCCCCCCCCCCTACCCCAGACCCGCCTTGCTCCCAATCCCGTTCCATCCCCTCTCCTTCCCCGCTTTACCTCTCCCACCCTGCTCCTTAGCCTCCCCTTATCTCCCTCTGCCCCTTTGTCCTCCCCTGCTCGTCATGTAATGCCACAATGCAACGTGTAGTGCTGAGCCTTCTATTGACCGTGAAGATGCAAGGTGCGTCAGCTGTTGTAGTACTCCTCCTCCTCTCACTGGCACCCGCACCTTCCCACCCACCCACGCCCACCACTTGCACCTCTCACCCCCCCCCCCCACACATATACACGCCCACCACCCGCACCTCCCCCCCTTCACCCACGCCCACCCCCGGCACCTTCGGCCCCTCCCAGACCTACCTCACTCTCCTTGAGATTACCTTACTATCGTTCCAAGGATCAACGTCCCCACGGCCCGGTCTCTGGCCAGTCTCTTGATGGTCTGGTCAACCAGACTGTTGGACACGGCTGCTCGCAGCTTGATGTATGAATCATAGTTTGGTTGATCAGGTATACTTTGGAGGTGTTTATCGATTCTCTATTGAACACTGAGAGGGCGGCCTGGCTCCAGACCTGCCTCACTCTCCCCTCGGTCGCCACCCAGGAGGCCTGGTCAGAGACCGGGCCGTGGGAACGTTGATCCTTGGAACCATCGCAAGGTGATCACAGACCTGCCTCATCCTCCTCCCCTCGGTCCCAGACCTGCCTCATCCTCCTCCCCTCGGTCCCAGACCTGTCTCTCATCCTGCCCCTGCCCTGCCCCTGCCCCGCCCCTGCCCCTCCCCTGTCCTGCCCCTGTCCTGCCCCTGTCCTGCAGACTGTTCCGTCCTAGCCTGTCGCTGGGAACAGGTTCCCATAATGCACCACCTGCCAACACCTTGCAGCGATGCATAGCTGGAGGGGGCTCGCCCCCCAACCCTTCGCCCCCCCCCCCCTCTCCTCCCATCGCATTTTTATCCCTCCCCCATCTCCCCTCCCACTTCTCCCCTCTCCTCCTCATCCTCTCAGCTCTTCTCACCTTTCCCCTTCTCCCTTCCAAGTTCTATATTAGTCCTATATAACTGGTTTTGCGCTTTATCCTCAACATTGTTACTTTGGGGAGGTGGTTATATATATATATATATATATATATATATATATATATATATATATATATATATATATATATATATATATATATATATATGCAAACAAGCCTGAATGGTCCCCAGGACTATATACAACTGAAAACTCACACCCCAGAAGTGACTCGAACCCATACTCCCACAACTGGTATGTACAGGGACGCCTTAATCCGCTTGACCATCACGACCGGACATAAGGAAGTGATAGCCGAGGCTATATGAACCACTTCCCCGCCGGCACTCGGATGGTAATCTTGGGCATAGCATTTTATCAAATCACCTCATTCTTTGGGGCACACGTGAGGAACACAAATGCAAACAAGCCTGAATGGTCCCCAGGACTATATACAACTGAAAACTCACACCCCAGAAGTGACTCGAACCCATACTCCCACATTTGCATTTGTGTTCCTCACGTGTGCCCCAAAGAATGAGGTGATTTGATAAAATGCTATGCCCAAGATTACCATCCGAGTGCCGGCGGGGAAGTGGTTCATATAGCCTCGGCTATCACTTCCTTATGTCCGGTCGTGATGGTCAAGCGGATTAAGGCGTCCCTGTACATACCAGTTGTGGGAGTATGGGTTCGAGTCACTTCTGGGGTGTGAGTTTTCAGTTGTATATAGTCCTGGGGACCATTCAGGCTTGTTTGCATTTGTGTTCCTCACGTGTGCCCCAAAGAATGAGGTGATTTGATAAAATGCTATGCCCAAGATTACCATCCGAGTGCCGGCGGGGAAGTGGTTCATATAGCCTCGGCTATCACTTCCTTATGTCCGGTCGTGATGGTCAAGCGGATTAAGGCGTCCCTGTACATACCAGTTGTGGGAGTATGGGTTCGAGTCACTTCTGGGGTGTGAGTTTTCAGTTATATATATATATATATATATATATATATATATATATATATATATATATATATATATATATATATATATATATATATATATATATATATATATATATTGTTTTTGGTAGTGGATGTTACAAAGAGACGGATGGGTGGACATGGGCAGGAAGTGAGGGACGGGGGGTGGCGGAGGAGAAAGCCACGAAGGTTGGTAGGTGGGTGCTGGTGGATAAAGCCGTAAATAATGGGACACCTTGACCTTGGTGACGATCGATGGTTCTTGGTGTTGGTGATGGTGGTGGTGGAGATGGTGGTGGTGATGGTAGTTGGTGGCAGCTACAGTGGTGGTGGTGGTGATGGTCACTATTGTGATATTGGTAGCGGTGATAGTGTTGTTGGCAACGTGGTGGTGGTGGTGGTTGTATTAGTGGTGGTGGTTTTGTGCGCTACTTCTAATTTTTGTACTTAGTTTTTACCTTGCGTCGTCTTGCTTCACCCCGTCTTCCACCGCCCGCTTCACCCCGTCTTCCACCGCCTGCTTCACCCCGTCTTCCACCGCCCGCTTCACCCCGTCTTCCACCGCCTGCTTCACCCCGTCTTCCACCGCCCGCTTCACCCCGTCTTCCACCGCCTGCTTCACCCCGTCTTCCACCGCCTGCTTCACCCCGTCTTCCACCGCCTGCTTCACCCCGTCTTCCACCGCCTGCTTCACCCCGTCTTCCACCGCCTGCTTCACCCCGTCTTCCACCGCCTGCTTCACCCCGTCTTCCACCGCCTGCTTCACCCCGTCTTCCACCGCCTGCTTCACCCCGTCTTCCACCGCCTGCTTCACCCCGTCTTCCACCGCCTGCTTCACCCCGTCTTCCACCGCCTGCTTCACCCCGTCTTCCACCGCCTGCTTCGCCTTCCCGCACCTCAGCTTGCCCAACCTAAGCTTTTCTCACCCAAGCTTTCCTCGCCATACCTGATCAACCAGGCTGTGATTCATGTCATGCTGTGAGCGGCCGCGTCCAACAGTCTGGTTGACCAGACCACCAACCAGGAGGCCTACTTAGAGACCGGGCCGCGGGCACGTTGATCCTTGGAATCACCACAGGATTAAGTAAGTTAACCTAAGCTTGCGAAGAACGCAAAATTGTGGTGATCACCACAAGGTGATTCTCGGAATCAACGTCCCCACGGCCCGGTCTCTAAGTAGGCCTCTTGGTTGTTTGGTCAACCAGACTTGGACGCGGCTGCTCGCAGCCTGACGTATGAATCACGTTATGCCTGGTTATCTGTTATCCTTTGAAGGTGTTTATAGTTCTGAACAAATCGTTGTTTACAGTTCTCTTTAGAAAACAGTGAGAGGGTGGCCAGTTGTCTGCCCCTTGTGGATAGCGGAGGCGTGTTGAACAGTCTTGGGCCCTTGATGTTGATAGAGTACCTATTGCACCTATGTTTTTCAGTGGGGCAGTTGTGCACATCCTGCCATGTCTCCTTGTCTTGTGTAATGATGTTTCCGTGTGCAAATGTGGAACCAGTCCCGCGAATATTTTCCAGGTGTCATTACCTGTCTAAAATTATGTATACAGTATTATTATGTATATGTAGTCCAGGTGAATGGAATGCATTATTATGTGTGTCTCACCTGCGCTCTAGGGAATACCTTTGTGTCAACACCTACTCACTTCACATACACATTTTCACAACCAGAGTGGTATAATAACATGGTATTTGTGAAGTGGTATATACATACAAAAGCGCATATCTTCTTGAGGTTATCTTGAGATGATTTCGGGGCTTTAGTGTCCCCGGGACCCGGTCCTCGACCAGGTCTCCACCCCCAGGAAGCAGCCCGTGACAGCTGACTAACACCCGGGTACCTATTTTACTGCTAGGTAACATTGGCATAGGGTGAAAGAAACTCTGCCCATTGTTTCTCGCCGGTGCCTGGGATCTAACCCGGGACCACAGGATCACAAGTCCAGCGTGCTGTCCGCTCGTCCGACCGACTCCCTGGGTAGGTGTAATATTAGCGGTATAAATTTACTAACATTTTTACTTTTGTCCAAATTCAGTAATACCAAAGTCTGGTTTCTGGTGGTCCATCACGACATATTTGTACTTTCCTCCACATCGTTATTATAAGTACTTTCATTGTAGGAGGATGGGCGGGAAAATACACAATGCTTTCATGTTGATGGGGGATAGTGCGCGTCCTCTGGCTAGGCTGGTCCAGGCTGAGGCTAGACACACGTTCATCAGTTTAAACGTATTGTGTATTCAGAATCTGTAATTTTTGTATATTAAGTATTGCTATTATTATTTTTTAACTGTGTTTTTATTAGGCCGAAATGAGGTTATGTGTTAAGGTTCTGCTGGCAATTATTTGTATTTACAGTACATGCTTGACACATTAACCATGACCAAAGAGCCAGAGCTCAACCCCCGCAAACACAACTAGGTGAGTACATTAGAAAGGAGCGATTCGAACAGAGTACTAGAGCAAAATACTGTTGAGGGAAAGTTTAGACACGTTCGGATGTCATAAGTTGTGATTCATGTATTTTTCATTCATAAACCCCACCTGAAGTCTGGGGTGTGGTAGCAGGAGTAATGCACATTTTGGCCTCTGTTGACGAGTACTGGATACTCACAACCGAGACGTACCGTAAGAAAGTGTGTGTACCCGCCTGGGCCCACCAGTTGTTACACACATGGTTACCATGGACATGACAAATATGCCAAGATTGACCTTGACGCGTCCCACCTGAAGACTGATTCATATGCATCCCCCATGAACTGTCACCAGCTGCAATTATTTAACGATCTGCATTCCACTTGTACTGCCACCCCTTACAGTTGTGTGTGATCTGCTTCTCACTTGCACCTTAACCACCTGAAGTGATGAACCATTTGCATCCGACAGGCACAATCACAACCTGCATCCTACTTGCACAATCACCAGGTGCTGCCATTTGGACCATCTGCATCCCACTTGCATGCTCGCCACCTGACATTTATTTGCACAACGTCCTGCCTCCCATTCAGCAGGAGGGAGGAGGGGTAGTGTGCGGAATTGGATGATTGGGCAGTGATTGCTTGGTGGTGGGGCTTGTGTGTTGCGTCGTGTCGTGGGGTGGTTTGGTCCGACATGGTTTAGGGCAGAGTGTTGGGGTGTAGCTGCAAGGTCGTGCTCCTCTGCTGCTCACAAAGGTGTACTGAGGTGAATGTGGTCGCAGGTATTGTTGTATTTCCGTATATAATAATCCTGTCTGTCCTTGTTTATGCAAAGTTTTATTTACGACAAAATGATGAATATACTATTGCACGTCTCCCATTCATCTCGGTAGGTTTATATACTATTGCATTCTTAAAGATATTAAGTGTTAATAACATAAGTGTGGTGTGGAAATATTTACTTTTTCTCATCCTCATATCGGACGTAGACAAGGACACGATTTATAGTACTGTATCATCCTTTGCAGATAACACTAGGATTTTTATCAGAGTAGACAACATAGAGGACACGACACACCTCCAATCAGATGTAAATCAGGTCTTTTACAGGGCTACATAAAATAATATGGTGTTTAATGAAGATAAATTCCATCTCCTGCGCTACGGAAAAAAATTAAAATATAAAAACGGAAACCACGTACAAAACGCAGTCAAATCATAACAGAACGAAAAGGCAATATAAAGGATTTTGGTGTACTCATGTTGGAAGACCTTCCTTACCTTTATAGAACACAATAAAGTAGCCGTCACAACTGTAAGAAAAATGACAGGTTGGACAACAAGAACCTTTCACACTAGAGATGCTATACCGATGATGATACTTTTTAAGACGCTAGTGCTCGCTAGAGTGAAATATTGTTGCACAATGACAGCCCCTTTCAAAGCTGAAGAAATTGCTTACCTGGAGAACGTGCAGAGATGATTTGCTGCTAGAATCCACTCAGTAAAACATCTAAACTATTGGGACCGACTAAAATGCCTAAATCTGTATTTTATTGAGCGCAGGCGGGAGAGATACGTAATAATTTACACGTGGTAAATATTAGAGGGGCTGGTCCCAAACCTGCACACAGAAATAACAGCACAAGAGACCAAAACGCATGGCAGGATGTGCAGAACCCCGTTGAAAAGCAGAGGTGCAATAGATACTCTGAGAGAGGTACTTCTACGGTACTTACGCCGGCGAGTCCACCTTTCTCAGTAAATCATGGGTCAGTCCTCCGCAGTATCGTTACAATGTCAAAATACCACTTCGACTCTCCAGCTGGCTCCGCTCCAGCAACAATCATCACAGCCTTCTACTGAGGAACAGAAATGGGGACGGGTGCGCTCAACAGATGGCGTTGACATTGTCACAACACAGGTATAGACATATATTAACATATATACACATACATATATGAAGTCTTTTTTTATCGCGAGTGAT
The DNA here is from genome assembly GCF_040958095.1 of Procambarus clarkii. NCBI lineage: Eukaryota > Metazoa > Arthropoda > Malacostraca > Decapoda > Cambaridae > Procambarus > Procambarus clarkii. The sequence goes on along the minus strand of NC_091237.1, from coordinate 16,244,705 downwards.
CCAAGAAGTGGCCACAACAGTATAGAAGGCGGTTTATATCTGCGATCAGATATAACAGTTAATAATCCTACTTTACACCCCTCACGGTGTTGAGACCTTATAAACACATCCAAATGAGGCGTTATTACAATTATCCACCACAGACCAACCGGGTTGTGGTGGTGGATATGTGGGCCTGCGGGCCGCTCCAAGCAACAGCCTGTTGGGCCAAGCTCTCCCGGCTTGGGGGAATAGAAGAACGCCTAGAACCCCATCAAGCAGGTATCGAGGATATATATGATTAGCCAGGCTGTGGTTCATGTCAAGCTGCTAGTAGGTGCGTCCAACGGCCTCGTTGACCCGACCGCCACCAAGAAGGCTTGGTCCTCGGGGGTGCTGATGCCCCAAACCATCAACAGGTAGGCAAGTAGGGAGTGTAGGGAGAATGTGGTAGGGAGTGGAGGAGAACGTGCTCGGAAAAGGAGAAGGAAGAGAACGTGTTGGGGGATGGAGGGATTTTCTAAAGAATGTAGGTCGGAGGAAGGGGGGGGTTGTATGAGGGAGGTAAGTGTTTTACTGTGTGTAGGAGTTAGCGAGCTTTGTGGTGTGTGTGTGTGTGTGTGTGTGTGTGTGTGTGTGTGTGTGTGTGTGTGTGTGTGTGTGTGTGTGTGTGCGTGTGCGTGTGCGTGTTATGGCTATATCTACTGCACCTGTGTTCTACTTCTTGAACAATAGATGATCTCCTCTTGGGTTTGTTTGTAAAGTAGCCGTCACAACTACAAGAAAAATTACAAGTTGGATAACAAGAACCTTTCAAACCAGAGAGATCCTATACCAATGATAATATTTTTCAAGACGCTAGTGCTTTCTAGAGTCGAATACTGTTGCACAATGATAGCCTTTTTCAAAGCTGGAGAAATTGCTGACCTGGAGAGCGTGCAGAGATCTTTTGCTGCTAGAATCCACTCATTAAAACATCTAAACTATTGGGACCGACTAAAGACCCTAAATCTGTATTCTCTTGAGCGCAGGCGGGAGAGATACGTAATAATTTACACGTGGAAAATAGTAGAGGGGCTGGTCCCAAACCTGCACACAGAAATAACATCACATGAGACCAGAAGGCATGGCAGGATGTGCAGAATACCCCCGTTGAAAAGCAGATGTGCAACAGGTACTCTGAGAGAGAACTCTATCAACATCAGAGGCCCCAGACAGTTCAACACGCTTCCACTACACAAAAGGGGCATAACTGGCCGACTCCCCCCCCCCCTCAGTGTTCATGAGAGAACTGGATAAGCACCTCCAAAGGATACCTGATCAACCAGGCTGTGATTCATACGTCAGGCTGCGAGCAGCCGCGTCCAACATCCTGGTTGACCAGTCCAGCAACCAGGAGGCCTGCTCGAGGACCGGGCCGCGGGGACGCTGAGCCCCGAAATTATGGCAAGGTACTGCCCCTGCTGCTACTAATATCTGCTGCGGCTGCCCACTAGTTGCTCCTTACTGCAGCTGTTAATGGTATACTGTAATAGGGGGTAGACACAGCAGGGTGGGGTTTGGGGGGTGGTGGAGGTAGCTGTTATCCTCGTCTGGCCTACTTGGCGTGCTGCCCACCCTCGGCCACCCCTCCCATCCTCTCACCCCTCCCCGCCCCGCCCCTCTCCTCCCTCCGCCTTTCTCACAACCCCCCCCCCCTTCAACCCCCCTCGTCTTTCTCACCACCCCCTCCATCCCCCCCTTCTTTCTTACCAACTCCCCCTTCACCCCTGCCTCTCACTCTCCCCTTCACTCATCCTCTTGCCCCCATCCACCCTTCCCTTCCCGCACGCCCCCCCCCCCCAACACTTCAAATGTAAAGAACTTTTAAATTCCAAGGTCTAGCTCCTTTGCTTTGGTAAAAACGAATAAATGATACCAGAACCATATGGAAAATGCAAGGCAAACTATATACAAAGTCAAACTGTATTGTATTGTATTGCAAACAAAGTCAGAAATGCAAGTCATACTATAACAAACAAAAGGAAGGAATTATCAGGGGGAAAGCGCCAAGCCATTACGACTATATGGCACTGGGAAGGGGTCAGGATAAGGATTTGGGATGGGGCAGGGGGGGGGGAAGGAATGGTGCCCAACCACTTGGACGGTCGGGGATTGAACGCCGACCTGCATGAAGCGAGACCGTCGCTCTACCGTCCAGCCCAAATGATTGGACTATAACAAACAAAGGTGGATGTATTCAAGAGGCACTTATATAAGGTATTGCAAGAAGTGCTGGACCAACCAGGCTGTAGTAGATATGTGGGCGTGCTTGCCGCTCCAAGCAACAGCCTGTTGGACCAAGTTGGACTCTGGTAGTAGAGGCACTTCCAGAACCCTCTCCAGGTATGCTATACACTAGACTGAAAAGGCAGCGTTCAACCGTACCTGGTTGATACCTGGTTGATGGGGTTCTGGGAGTTCTTCTACTCCCCAAGCCCGGCCCGAGGCCAGGCTCGACTTGTGAGAGTTTGGTCCACCAGGCTGTTGCTTGGAGCGGCCCGCAGGCCCACATACCCACCACAGCCCGGTTGGTCCGGCACTCCTTGGAGGAATAAATCTAGTTTCCTCTTGAAAATGTCCACGGTTGTTCCGGCAATATTTCTTATGCTTGCTGGGAGGACGTTGAAGGAATACAATAAAGTAGCTGTCATAATTGCTAGAAAATGACAGGTTTGATAACAATAACCTTTCAACCAAGTGATGCCAGACCGATGATACTTTTTAAGACATTAGTACTCTCTAGGGTGGAATATTGTTACATACTAACAGCTCCATTTAAAGCTAGAGAAATTGCTCACCTGTGGAATGTTCAAAGAGCTTCTACTGCCAGAATCCATTCAATAAAACTTCAACAAAATTATTTGGCCCGCTTAAAATGTTTAAATCTGTATTCTCTAGAGCACAGGCAAGAGAGATCCATAATAATTTAAGCTTGGGAAAAAGTAAAGGAACTGATTCCAATCAGCACACACATATATAACTCAACCTGAGGCCAGGAGGCAGGGCAGGAAGTGCTCAATAGCCCCGATGAAAGGCTGGGGCACAACGGGTACGCTAAAAGACAGTTCTGTCAATATTAAGGGCCCAAGACTTGTCAACACTCTCCCTCTAAGCATAACGGGGGCATATAATAAGTTCCTCCAAGTGGTATCTGATCAACCGGGCTGTGATTGTTTATTGCATGCAGCGGCGTCAATTAACCTAATTTGAACAGACTGTAAAGCAAGAGGCACATTCAAAGAGACCGCACTGCGGGGACATTGATCCTAGGAAGCACCTGGAAGTAGAAGTACGGTAAGGAGAGCGACATAAACAACCCGTCAACGGCTCGACTCAGCTGAGGCCCAGGAGGCAGGCAGTTTATTATTATTATTATTATTATTATTATTATTATTATTATTATTATTATTTTTATTATTTTCTACCACAGACGTGGCCACACATTTACAATGCTAACCAGCATATATACATTTTCTTCTGTCCTCCATGCACAGGGTTAGAGATCAGTTAAACATATAGTTCAGGGATTTATTGAACAATATGAAGGCGCCTGCTGGTGAAGACATTTTCAAGGGGTCTGTCGGGTGGGTTGGGGAGGTAGCCAACTTAAGGCCAGGAGGCATGGCAGGAAGTGCTAAATTGGTAGAGTATAGTTAACTCTACAAATCAGATGGTAGAGGTACCGAGAGTATAAATAGAGAAGTTAAACGGTTGTTCAACATCCTCCCAGCGAGTATACGAAATATTGCCGGAACAACCGTGGACATGTCCAATAGGAAACTACATCATTTTTATTCAAGGAGTGCCGGACCAACCGGGCTGTGGTGGATATGTGGGCCTGCGGGCCGCTCCAAGCAACAGTCTGTTGGACCAAGCTCTCTCAAGTTGAGCCTGGCCTCGGGCCGGGCTTGGGGAGAAGAAGAACTCCCAGAACCCCATCAGGCAGGTAACTTACTAGATTCCCTTCTGGCTTGATTCATCTATTACTAATTCTGATACGGCTTGCCTATATTCAAGTTTTCTTCCCACGCCCTGTTCTCCATATTACAACCAGCCGGCGTCCTGCTATTGTCAGAGCAAGACGCAGTCCCATGTTCCTGTGTTGCAATTTGAGTCATTAATATCTGAGTTTGAATGTATTAAATGGTATGTAATCGGGTGGAGGTATTAGTAGACTAAAGTCGCAGACGGGTGACTGGCGAGAGGTGTATAGGTTATAAATGTGCACACTGGTATGCTTCCTCACGAGGCCAAGCAGCAGGCAACGTGTATAAAATAGTAACTTTGAAAAGTAGGAGTATAGGAAGTGCACTAAGAGTTAGCGGGACCCATAGCCTCGGAGAAGAAAATAATGAGTACTCAGAGAACACCTTGTGGATCCTCACTGAACACTGATATTTTGTAAATCTAAATGTAAGTGCCCCCTCTAAATGTAAGAGGCAATTACAACCGACCTCAAATATGGTGCATTTGTAAACTGCGCGCTACAAACACCACAGTTTGATTAAACCGTCAACCTGGAGACCTGGTCAAAACAGCGCTGTGAAGGCACTGATTCCCTGGAACTACCACAAAATAGGTAGATAGAATAGATGGATAAGTTTGCTAGAGTAGATGAACATTACAATAATCTTTATGGTCTTCTAGTACTCCGGGCTTTCACTACAGCCTATGTACTCATTAACCCACACACTATGTGGCGAGATGCGCAGCCGCCTCATACCTTTCCAGATCATCCTTATGTGATGTAGAAAGGTGTTTGGTAGAACAAGTACACGGCTACAGGGTGCACACACTTGGCCCGGTAAAAGGTGAAAGCCATTTTAAAAAGTTGTTAATTATTTTCCCGCATCAACGTATTATCTCAGGACGAATTAATTAAACATTAAAGCCGAATTAAAATATAATTCTCTTAGGCATTTGAAAGTGGCGAAATTTTTTATTTTCATATTAATCTTAGCATGAATTTTGATGGTCTTATTGTCCGCAGTCAAGTGTGGAATATTTAGTCCTGGAGACCACTGTAGTGGCACATCTCCTGTACCAGGTAAGTCCACTACGGGCTCACCATAGTCCGTGCTACTTGGAACTTGTTGTTCCCAGTAGCTGAACCTAAAACAACAACAACATTCACTTTAGCACTGTTTCGTGGGTGTCTTGAACAGAGACGAGGGCCGTTGTCGCTCGATGTAATACTTGATTAGTTCTTGTATATGTATTAGTTCCTGTATCAGTACATGTATACGTTTCTGTATTATTATCTGTATCAGTACCTGCGTCATTATCTGTACCTCTTGTATCATTACTTGTGTAAGTTCCTGCATCATTACTGTTTGAGCAGCTGGAAATATAAAAATAAACATTAATACTAAAACACAGTGGCTTTGATTTTGATAAAAGGGATTCAGCTATAGTTTCCTGCTATCTTGAGGTTATATTGAGATGATTTCGGGGCGTCCCCCACGGCCCGGTCCTCGACCAGGCCTCCTTTTTGTTACACCCCCCCGGGAAGCAGCCCGTAGCAATTGTCTATCTCCAGGTACCTATTTACTGCTAGGTGAACAAGAGGATCAGGGTAAAGGAAACTGCCCATTTGTTTCGGCCTCCACCGGGGCGATCAGAGTTTTCATAATTTTCGGAGTCGTGGAACCAGTGAAGACTTAAGATATAAGCATGTATCATGTTTATATAATAAACATGATACATGTCCTAAATTGTCCCCACGGCCCGGTCTCAACACCTGCCTCTTGCTCGGGGCTCTAGTCAACCAGGCTGTTGACTAGACACCGCTGCTCGCAGTCTGACATATGAACTACAACCAGGTTGATTAGGCATCATTTGGATGTGTTTATATAATTTCCTTTCGGACACCGAGAGGTCGGCTAGTCTTGGACCCTTGTGTATATAGAACCGTCTCTTGCGCACCCATTGCACCTAATTTTGTAAAAGTGCTACTGTTCACATTCTTCCATGTCTCATGTTAGTCTCATGCTCGCGTAAGGAGTTATATTCTTACGTAGATTTGAACTAGTTTTAATATTTTCCAAAGTGTAAATTATTATGTATTTCTTGTGGATATTATTGTTTGCTTATTTAGGTGCCATTGTTTATATGGTTTCAGTTATGCGATTAAAGCTGACCAGGAATATAAAGTTCAGGTAAGTTTATTGAGACAATAAGATGCATCTCAAAGGGATAGGTCATTTCTACCCTCCATCAGGAATGTCACTGGGTACACCAGTTCAACCCGTTCTCGCAAATTCGTAAAGTCAATATTGACTTATTAACTACCTGCATAGGTGACATACTTAACATAATAGATACCCTTAAAAAGATTCATAGAAAACACCGACCTTACCTAACCTTGTTAGTATTTTAAGATAAGCATCTTATTGCTTCGTAATTACAATTATTACTTAACCTATACCTATTATAGGTTAGGTAATAATTGTAATTACGAAGCAATAAGATGCTTATCTTAACATACTAAGTAGGTTAGGTAAGGTCGTTGTTTTCTATGAAGCTTTTTAAGGGTATCTATTATGTTAAGTATGTCACCTATGCACATATTTAATAAGTCAATATTGACTTATTAAATTTGCGAGAACGGGTTGACCAGTTAGAAAGGACTACAAGGATCTGTAACATTCCTCCCAATTTATAACAGGGAACATTCATACGCTCGCATATTATGACTATAAAATATATAACCCAATTGAAGGAGCGGCGAGAGGGTTGTAGTGAAGTGTATGATAGTACCACTGACGGAGGCACGGTGGGTGAACGAGTAGACTGGCTGAATGGCAAGGTGGAATGGTTGGGCAGAAGAGGGTGCGCTGGGCTGCCCCCCCCCACACACACACTGTGGTGATAGCCAAAGACCAGGTACATGAAGGGTGATGGATGAATCTCACTCAAGTCCCTCACCGAGTGAGGGTCGCATTCAGATTGGTTCAGAGAAGTTAGTTGGACAAACAGTTGAGTCAGACTATGATGTAGCACTGTGTCACACTGGCTCTTGACTGCCTTTCTGCGCGCTCGGTTAACTGTTATGACCAGTAACACACTAAATCACAATTGACCATGACTAGTTATAGTGACTTCTATTTTGTTTTGAAAAGATGTTCCGACTAGTACGTCTGAGGTTCTTCACACTTTCCAGTTGAGACTGACACTGCAAGAGGCAACACCTCACTAGTGCAGTCATCACCTAGAGAAATGAATGATTAAAGCTACATTTTATGTTGGTGGCAGACATGTTGAGTTTTGTCAGCTGGTCTTAGTAGTTGGTCACTGTCAGTAGTGACACGTGAGAGTATGGGCGGTGACAACCCCGCGCCGACACACCACAAGGTGACAACCCCGCGCCGACACACCACAAGGTGACAACCCCGCGCCGACACACCTCAAGGTGACAACCCCGCGCCGACACACCTCAAGGTGACAACCCCGCGCCGACACACCGCAAGGTGACAACCCCGCGCCGACACACCACAAGGTGACAACCCCGCGCCGACACACCACAAGGTGACAACCCCGCGCCGACACACCTCAAGGTGACAACCCCGCGCCGACACACCGCAAGGTGACAACCCCGCGCCGACACACCTCAAGGTGACAACCCCGCGCCGACACACCTCAAGGTGACAACCCCGCGCCGACACACCTCAAGGTGACAACCCCGCGCCGACACACCTCAAGGTGACAACCCCGCGCCGACACACCACAAGGTGACAACCCCGCGCCGACACACCTCAAGGTGACAACCCCGCGCCGACACACCTCAAGGTGACAACCCTGCGCCGACACACCTCAAGGTGACAACCCCGCGCCGACACACCTCAAGGTGACAACCCCGCGCCGACACACCTCAAGGTGACAACCCTGCGCCGACACACCTCAAGGTGACAACCCTGCGCCGACACACCTCAAGGTGACAACCCCGCGCCGACACACCTCAAGGTGACAACCCTGCGCCGACACACCTCAAGGTGACAACCCCGCGCCGACACACCTCAAGGTGACAATCTGTGAACAGTAGTCCCCCGCGAGTACATTCCGCGATGTGTTCACAATATGTATTTATAAATCTTATCTGTTTTGAATTGTAATAGAAAATTGGATTAAAACGAGTTATGTGGCGTGCGGTGAGTCACGTGACCACGAGTTACCGCTAGTTAGTCGATGGTGAATGTAGAGGGGGAATGAGGGGGTGGAGGGAGGGGGGGGGATGGTGTAAGGGGGCTGTTAACTTCTGGTAAGGTGGGGGGGGGGGGTCACATTGTGCCGATGGTGAGTCATGTCAGTAACCCTCGCTAATTATCTCCCCCGACCTTTCTCCCCTTCCCTCTCCCCCCTCTCCCCACCCCTCCCCCCTCTCCCCCCTCTCCCCACCCCTCCCCTCTCTCCCCACCCTGCGGGCCTCATGCAGCATCCTAACTGTAGTTACATTTCTTTTATTTCACTTGTATGTCATTAAGGTTGACTCACGGTTGATGTAGAAGCTATTAATGGCACCACATGGGAGTAGTGAAGGGGGAGTCATGACTAAGTTATCCTCGCCGGGTTTTCGTTATCGTGTTCTCGACAAACACATCCAAATAATACCTGATTAACCAGGCTGTGATTCATACATCAGGCTGCGAGCAGATGTGTCCACCAGCCTGGTTGACCAGACCACCAACCGGGCCGCAGGACTGTTGATCCCCGGAAGCTACACCAGGTAGATACCGCCATATACCTGTATTTTTGCAGGTGTTCACTTCTAGTGTCTGGGCCAATTTTTAAAGTTTCAATGAACTGGCTTAGTTGAATTTGGCGGAGACATGTGGAGGTGCGGGCGGAGGCGCGCGCGCGCCAGACTCTGGCACCGTAAGACCTACATACTTGTGGCTTTGCTGGCATTTTACACCACCACTAATTTTAACTTCCTGCTTTCACAAATACATTTTCCTAACACCATTTTCAATATACTGTACACTGTTTTATCAATTTAATACTGAATACATTGAAGGAAATTTAAATATAAAATAATTTGTTTAATAAGCAGCTTTATAAAAGGCAAGACCCCAAAAAATCCCGGATGACAAGATATTATAAAAATGATAAGTCACATTTTTTCCAAACTTGTCAGATATTAACCTCGAGACTTGGCTTCCTCGTGGAAGTCTTTTTGGATTACTTAAGTTATTTATTATTTAAGTTAATTATTGTTTGTTAATGTAATTGTGTTAATCTGGTTGTATGTTAATCTCTTTTTCTTTCTCTCTCTTGGGTTTTGTATCTTAATCTAATGTTTTTAAATGTGTTGATGTGGATATGTTTGTGTCGATGTGGTTGTTTGGGTTGTTGCTTATTTTTAAGCAACAACCCAAACTTATAAAACTTATTAATTATTCAATACTTATAAAACTTATTATTCAATATTTTAATTCACAGTAAAATAATGTGTTCTTGTCAAAAGTGGAGATTTCCGCCAAGGTTAAGCCAGACTCGTCAATTTTTGTCATTTTTGTTGCAACTTTTTATTTTTTGTTGTTGGTGAGGTGTTGCAACAACAGAGGTGTTGTTGCACCTCTGCTCTTCAACGGGGGTATTCTGCACATCCTGCCATGCCTCCTGGTCTCATGTGATGTTATTTCTGTGTGTAGGTTTGGGACCAGCCCCCTTCTATTATTTTCCACATGTAAATTATTATGTATTTCTCCCGCCTGCGCTCAAGGGAATACAGATTTAGGCTCTTTAGTCGGTCCCAATAGTTTAGATGTTTTACTGAGTGGATTCTAGCAGTAAAGGTTCTCTGCACGCTCTCCAGGTCAGCAATTTCTCCAACTTTGAAAGGGATGTGGTTAATTTTTTGTTTGCAGACATGTTCATTTGGTAGTTTATTATATTCTAGGTTGAAAAGGAAATTTTGCTAAGTGAAATTAGCCCATATGGCGTGGGAAATGTATCGTGGAGGCATCTCCGATTGCAAAGAGCTCGGGTGTTTAATACATTAGAGGAGGTTATAGTGGATGATGTTGACAGGTTCCTCCATAAGGCATATACGGTGTTCGTGTGGCTACAGTTTTGTGGTTAAGCGTTTACCTTGGAAGTGGGGCACATGTCTGCGCTGGCCACACACGCTCCATGTAAAAAGCATACAACATGTGTACCTTTACCGGTACAACGTGCATTTTTTTTATTAATGCATTAGTTACATCTGCATTTGTGCAGCTACACTAGACTATATGAAGGGGAGTACAGTGTGTCAAAAATATGTGATGCCAAAAAATCTCCATCACACAGGATGGTTAGTCATACAGAGGCATGTGATCAGTAGTCTGCACTGGCAGACTCTGGGTGCATTATGAAGATATCAACACAAGAGTGAATAAGGCAGCAGTGATACTAGAAGTCCCCATCTCGCAGGATGGTTAGTCATACAGGGCCATATGTTCAGTAGCCTGCACTGGCAAATTTTGGGTGCAATATGAGGATATCTTCAAGAGCACGAGAGTGAATAAAGTAATTGCAAAGCTCCAGGTACCTCATGCCAACGGGTCTGAATGGTCTAATAACGTGCATTTTTAATGATAACGTGCGAAAACCTACGGTGTGCATTGCTCAATGAATTTATTTTCTTCTTTTTAATTTCAAAGCATTTCATGTGTTCATTTGTATTCTTTACGTATAGACGTGATCCATTATGCATGAGGACCGGTTGTGAGCTCACGCTGGTTAAGTTTCTGGCGTCGCTGATAGTCTGTGAGAGAGTGGGGGCCTGAACCTGTCTGTGAGGGAGGGTGGGGGGGCTGTGTGAGAGTGGGGGCCTTAACCTGTCTGTGAGGTGGGGGGGGGGCTGTGTGTGAGAGTGGGGGCCACTTGAACCTGTCTGTGAGGTGGGGGGGGGCTGTGTGTGAGAGTGGGGGCCACTTGAACCTGTCTGTGAAGTGGGGGGGGGGGCTGTGTGTGAGAGTGGGGGCCACTTGAACCTGTCTGTGAGGTGGGGGGGGGGCTGTGTGTGAGAGTGGGGGCCACTTGAACCTGTCTGTGAGGTGGGGGGGGGGGCTGTGTGTGAGAGTGGGGGCCACTTGAACCTGTCTGTGAGGTGGGGGGGGGCTGTGTGTGAGAGTGGGGGGCCACTTGAACCTGTCTGTGAGGTGGGGGGGGGCTGTGTGTGAGAGTGGGGGCACTTGAATCTGTCTGTGAGGGAGGGTGGCTGTGTGTGTGTGTGAGAGTGGAGCCACTTGAACCTGTGTGTAAGGGGGGTGGGAGGGGCTGGACCTTATACTGGTGACCTTGAGATAACACCCCACCTGATACATCACTACAACTAGCCTGGCTATAAACACAAACAGGTTACTACTCATTGGGATTTTAATAGTGATCGTTTACAGGCAGTGTAAAGTGCTCTCTAATAGTTATTTCTGTACTTTTGTCAGCTTCGTGGTACATATATCAGTGTCTGCCAGAAATCTCATGTCGAAATATCCCAGAAATTGGAATCGAATGGAAAACACCAAATAACATAATACATTAACTGTCATAATTATAGGAAAATTGTCCTCATAACATAAAAAAAACGTTAATAAAAGAATGTCATGTCAATGGTGGCCTTTATGGCACTTGTACTGTCCAGATCAGTATATTGTTCCCTTTATGGTGGGCGGCGAGCTGTAGTGAAATTGAAATAAGTTTATTGAGGTAAAATACACACAAAGGGATGAGGTAGCTCAAGCTATTCTCACCCCGTTCAGTACATCGTGTTAATACATACATAGACACACATCACAAACAATAAACGTATTACCAAACATTCTGAGAGATAAACATATACATTTCCTAGCTGTAGTGAAAGTTGTCTTGATGATAGTTGACTTCGTCTGGCATTCTTCCCCTCCAATCTATGAGAGATGAGGCCTTGGTGGCCATATTGGTCTCCTGTGGCATTGTCTTAGGTAAGCATGTGTTCAGACAATTACCCGGGACGGAGGGAGAGGGGGGGGGGGGGGTACTAGAGATAGCTAATGGAAAATCCCAAGCATTTGGGGCTAGTAGTCAGAGTATACCCTTAACAGACATTTTTGTTGGTGATTTTCTCCAGTGTGAAACCATAATGGAAAGTTTTATTGGTGTGAGAGGTGACTGCAAAAGGTGACTGTGGACGAAATTAGTGGTGGTATAGAAAGAAGGAAATATTAAATTAAATAAACTATTTAATACTATTTAAATCACTGGTGCTGTCCCGTCCCGAGTATTGCTCGGTACTCGCTTCCCTCTTGAGAGCTGGAGAGATCTCTGAATTAGAGGGAATACAGAGAACATATACGGCACGCATAGACACGATAAAACATCTTAATTATTGAGACCGTCTCAGAGCTCTCAAAATCCACTCTTTGGAAAGGAGGTGAGAAAGGTATCCAATAATATATGCATGGAAAATAATTGAAGGCCAGGTCAAACATACTAGGACGAAACATACTGAAGGAAATGCAGAATAGAACCAGTGAGGAGTAGAGGTGCCATAGACACAATCATAGAATACTGCCTTAACATCAGAGGTCCACAGCTGTACAACATCCTCCTAGCAAGCATTAGAAATATTGCCGGAACAAAGGTGGATGTATTCAAAAGGCACTTAGATAAGTTCTTGCAAGAGGTGCCGGACCAACTGGGCTGTAGTGGATATGTGGGCCTGCGGGCCGCTCCAAGCAACAGCCTGTTGGACTAAGTTGTCATAAGTCGAGCCTGGCCTCGGGCCGGGCTCGGGGAGTAGAACTTTTTATTATTATTATTTTCTTTTGGAGTAGAACTTCCAGAACCCTTTCCAGGTACATTGGTTCCATGGTTTACTTTGTCCTCAAGCGGGTAGTGCTCTTAAATATTCTAGTGTGGTGTAGGAAGGCTGATATTCCACAGTAATGTGTGTGTCAGCTAGAAGTAAGACCATTGTTGTAGAGGTGCATGGGGGCCAGAGAGTGCGTGGGCGGCAGGTCGTGGCCCCTCTGGCACTCGTACCTCCAGCCGCCGTACTACACACAACACTATTTATATTCATTGACGACTTGTGGGCGCCTCTCACACCGCTGCCCCCGCCCCCCCCCCATAATCCTCACACACTCATTGTACTCCCCGTCTTCCTTCCTTAGCACTGTCTGCCCTTTCCCTGCTCCCCCCCCCCCCAACACAAGCTTCCCATCCCTGTGTCGACCTTCTCACTTCCCACTCACATTTTCTCTCCTGCTTGATACCTGCTTGATGGGGTTCTGGGAGTTGTTCTACTCCCCCAATCTTGTGAGAGCTTGGTCCAACAGGCTGTTATTTGCAGCGGCCCGCAGGCCCACTTACCCACCACAGCCCGGTTGGTCCGGCACTCCTTGAAGAAAACCATCTAGTTTTCTCTTGAAGATGGCCACGATTGTTCCGGCAATATTTCTTATACTCGCTGGGAGGACGTTGAACAACCGCGGACCTCTGATGCTTATACAGTGTTCTCTGATTGTGCCTATGGCACCCCTGCTCTTCACCGGTTCTATTCTGCATTTTCTTCCATATTGTTCTCTCCAGTAAGTTGTTATTTTACTGTGTAGATTAGGGTCCAGGCCCTCCAGTATTTTCCACGTGTATATTATTTGATCTCTCTCTCGTCTTCTTTCTAGTGAGTACATTTTGAGAGCTTTGAGACGATCCCAATAATTTAGGTGCTTTATCGCGTCTATGTATGCCGTATATGGTCTCTGTATTGCCTCTATTTCAACAATCTCTCCTGCTCTGAAGGGATTGAAGGAACTCCGTTCACACTCTTTTTCACTCACTTTCCATTTTCCCTCTTCTCTTTTTCGCTCTCCTCAGTTCTTTTGTCTCCTGCCTTACTCCCTATTGTCTTCCTTTCTACGTTGTTCTCTTTACCATCATTTTCCCTTTGGCTGCTTTTTACCATATTTTTCTCTCCTTCATCCCTCTTTCCCCTCCTTTCACATCTCTTGTCACTCAGTCTTCCTGCTGTCTCCATCCCTCAGCTCTCCCTGCTATTCTTCCTCCTCATCTCTCCGTCCTTTCTACCCTTTACCTCTCCCAACTCCCCCCTTCTACTCCACCTGAGCTCCCCAACTCCCCCCTTCTACTCCACCTGAGCTCCCCAACTCCACCCTTCTACTCCACCTGAGCTCTTGCCCCCCCCCCCCGGGAGCCTCTTGTCAACACAACGCCACACCAGTATCAGGGAGCATGCCAACATTTTCAAGAATCTGGCTTTGGCAATGTGCGCTAAACGTTTATCTTGAATGGCGTCTTTGGCTAGTGTTGCGTGTTGATGGGATCTCTTCCCCCTCCCTCCCCCTCTCTCTCTCTCTTCTCTCTCTCTTCTTTCTCTCTTCTCTCCTCTCCCTCCTCTCTCTCTCTCTCAGAGAGAGAGAGAGAGAGAGAGAGAGAGAGAGAGAGAGAGAGATATTGAGAGAGGTAGATAGATATTGAGAGAGAGAGATAGATATTGAGAGAGAGAGATAGATATTGAGAGAGAGAGATAGATATTGAGAGAGAGATATAGATATTGAGAGAGAGAGATAGATATTGAGAGAGAGAGATAGATATTGAGAGAGAGAGATAGATATTGAGAGAGAGAGATAGATATTGAGAGAGATAGATAGATATTGAAAGAGAGAGATAGATATTGAAAGAGATAGATAGATATTGAGAGAGAGAGAGATATTGAGAGAGTGTGAGAGATATTGAGAGATATTGAGAGATATTGAAAGATATTGAAAGATATTGAAAGATATTGAAAGATATTGAAAGATATTGAGAGATTGAGAGAGAGAGAGATTGAGTCCGTCAGCCAGTCAGTCAGCAGTCGTCTGCTTGTGTACCCACGGGTGTAGAAAAACAAAGAGAGCGCGGGCGGCGCTACAATAGAAGGGAACAAATCACTGAAATGCGTAGACACGATTATCACAACAAAGGGAAATAAATGTAAACATGGAGACCGAGAAAATAGAGCAGACGCTAAAGCGCTCTTACTAGCATGAGGAAATTAAATTGAAACAAAAAGCTATACAAGAGGAGAAGAATTGAACAATATTTGTTCACATATGCGAAATACAAATAAAAAAGCTCCACCAGTATTGGATCTATACTTAGAAGGGAAGGGTCATACTCAGATAATGACAAAGAAACTAGTGAAATCTTTAAAGAACAATAGGAAGGTATTGTTCATATTCTTTATATTCCTTGGTAAATGGCAATATAAAGTTATGTTTAGCATCCCAATAAACAACTTGAAAGTTAAAGATCCGGGCAGTTTTGTTATGAATGTTATCCAAACCCCAGACACTATAACTGATGTTATTGATAAGTGTGGGAATGGAGTGATGGGCCATAAGATGAGATCAGTAGGAATAACTGTTAAAGCAGGGCGTTGCATTTTACATTATCTGTCAAACACAATGCAAAGAGTAACAGCCAGTCAAATCAAGTCCATGTGCAGTGTAAAGCTCTATACCCCAGGACTGTGTCCTGGGGTATAGAGGTCGCAAGGACATTGATTCTCTGAACCAACAACACGTAACCAAAAGGTACCCCCGTGGCAGCTAACTTTCAAAAATGTTTATTTTGTCTTGAGAGAGGAAATTTGAAACACACCGGACGAGTCCTTAGACTTTTATTACAAGTGTGGAAATCAGTAAAAAATAATTACACTAAAATCTTCACCACAGTAAAATCATTCCAAGATAGATAGGTAGTCACACTAAAATGATAATTATAACCTCTAAATACCATCATAACCAACGATGGTATTCATTAAAACACTAGTGCTATCTAGTGTGGGATGTTGTTTACACAGACAATCCTATTCATTGCTGGAGGACTGGCTCCACTGCTCAACGTGCAGAGAATTTTTACTGCCCAAAGCCACCCAGTCCAACATTTTTATTTATTGCGACCTCTTGAAGTCCCTCAAAGTGTACTTCAAATGCAGGCGAGAAAGATGTATCATAATTTACATTTAGTAAATATTAGAGGGAATGGTTCAAACTCTCCACAGTGAACAAATTCCTTTGAGTCCAGGAGTCATGGCAGAATGTGCAACATTGCCTCGTTGAAAAAGTATAGGTGCAATATGTACTCATTAAGAGAAAATTCTGTGAACATAAGAAGTACAGAAGACACTCCTTGTAGGATGTCAGATTACCTGTGAGTGTCAGAGTACTGGAATCTGTCAGAATACTGAAGGTCCAAAGATGTGTCACAAGACTAGTACGGGAAATAAGAAGTTAGAGCTTCAAAAATAGGCTAAAGAATTAAATCTTGAAGCCCTGTCGGAGAGAAGACCCAGAGGAAACATGAGTCAGTCGTGTAAGATACTCGGGAGTATAGAGAAGGTGGACAAGAACGAGACGCGACACGTGGAAATGGTAAAGCAGAAAGACCGCTAAGATATAACATCAGATCCGGTTAGTATCCTCGTGTGTAATAGAAGTAGAGTTAGTTAAAGCATAAACATTACAACTTCACAGCCTGATATGGTAAAGACGTGGACCCAAGAGATATTGCTCTCTACCTACAAGTACACTGATAAGAACACAGGCGCCCACTAGCGCGCGCGTGCACACTCAAGAGCATTTGTACACAATGGCGGGCTGGCGTCACCGCCTCCGCCTCTTATTTGGCGCCAAAGCTCTTCCCGCCAAAAAAACATGGTAAATACCCCCAATAGTCTCAACACTTGTATAATCCCACTTTATACAAGAGTATCACCATTGCATGCACAGTGTGTGTATCACTGTTATCAGAAGGGTGTGTATTATTGCTGTATACGGACGGTATCACTGCATACAGGGGGTATATATAATCACTGTTCACAAGGTATAACTGTGTACAGAGGGTGTGTATCATCACTATACAGGTGGTATGTATCGTCTGCATGCAAATGGTATGTATCGTCTGCATGCAAATGGTATGTATTATCACTCCAAATTGTATGTATCATCATTATAGAGAGGGTATATATTATCACTATACGGAAGGGTTAACTGTATATAGAGGGTATGTATCATCACTATACAGATGGTATGTATCATCACTATGTAAATGTTATGTATCATCAGTATACAGTGTATATATATTATCACTGTAGGGAAGGGATAACTGTATACAGAGGTTATGTAACATCACTATATGGAATATATCACTGTATACATAGGGTATGTATTATCACTATACCCAGTGATAGTATAGTGTATCCTGCAATGCCTCCTGGTCTCCACATGAGACCATGGGGCCAGATTCACGAAGCAGTTACGCAAGTACTTACGAACGTGTACATCTTTCCTCAATCTTTGACGGCTTTGGTTACATTTTTTAAACAGTTTACAAGCATGAAAACTTCCCAGTCAACTGTTGTTATTGTTATAAACAGCCTCCTGGTGCTTCGGAGCTCATTAACTGTTTAATAATTGTAAACAAAGCGGCAAAAGATTAAGAAAAGATGTTCAGGTTCGTGAGTGCTTGCGTAACTACTTCGTGAATCTGACTCCAAGAGGCATGGCAGGACGTGCAAATTAGTCTAGTTGAAAAGCAGAGGTGCATTAGGTACGCTGAGAGAGAACTGTCAACATCAAGGGCCCGAGACTTTTCAACACTCCAGCTACACATAAGGGGCATTACTGGCCGACCCCCTCTGTGTTCAAGAGAGAACTCGATAAGCACCTCCAAAGGTGCTTATGACCATCCACATCCAACAGTGTGGTTGACCAGTCCAGAGGTCTGGTCAACCACATCACAGAGGTTAAGAGTAGTGGTGCCATAAGCACAGAGAACACTGTATGAACATCAGAGGTCCACGGTTGTTCAATCTCCTCCCAGCAAGTATAAAAAATGTTGCCGGAATAAAAGTAAAAATCTTCAAGGAAAACCTTGAGAGTTTTCTGCAAGAAGGGTCGGACCAACCGGGCTATAGTGGATATGTGGGCCTGCGGGCCGCTCGTAGCAACAGCCTGTTTGACCAAGCTCTCACAAGTCCAGCTCAGCCCCAGGCCGGGCTTGAGGAGTCCCTAAACCAGGTACCACCAACCATGAGGCATTGTTGTTGCTCGTTGTTTATTGTAAGCCTTGTATGTTGATCATCATAAAAGTGGTTACTAAGATGTGTTGTGTTGTGTTGCAGGTACAGCAGCGAGATGTGCCGGGCATCGACGCAGCTTACCTCGCCATGGACACTGACGAAGGCATGGAGGTGGTCTGGAATGAGGTGCGGTACTCCCCTTCTACGTGTCCTTACCCCTCCCACCTGCTTCCCCGACTCATCAGTATCCAGCATCCCTCCCACGTGTATTTGATTAATCAGCAGTGTGCGTCTTAGGTCCTTCCCATCATCTTTACACCTTACGTTTGCCTCTGACCCTTATGTGTGTGTGTCCTCCTGATCTCTTCCCTGTAGCTGACCCCTCACTAGTCTGTCCCTCTAACTCCTCGTCTGCATGTTTCCCTTCGTCACCTTACGTGATATTCCTCATCTATGGCTCTTAATCCTTCACCTGTGGCTCTGTAGTTCCTCACCTGTCACTCTCTAGTTCTTCACCTATGACTCTATAGTTCCTCACCTGTGACTATAGTTCCTCACCTGTGACTCTATAGTTCCTCACCTGTGACTATAGTTCCTCACCTGTGACTCTTCAGTTACTCACCTGTGACTATAGTTCCTCACCTGTGACTATAGTTCCTCACCTGTGACTCTATAGTTCCTCACCTGTGACTCTTCAGTTCCTCACCTGTGACTCTATAGTTCCTCACCTGTGACTCTTCAGTTCCTCACCTGTGACTCTTCAGTTCCTCACCTGTGACTCTATAGTTCCTCACCTGTGACTCTTCAGTTCCTCACCTCTGACCCTTTAGTTCCTCACCTGTGACCCTTTAGTTCCTCACCTCTGACTATAGTGCCTCAGATATGTCCCTCAGATGCTCAACTGTTCCTCTGGTCATATTCTTATCCATCATAAATAACGAACATAGAGCGACAGAAGCATAGGCCTATGTACACAATTTAGAATTACAGTTTCCACCCCCCCCCCAGGGTGTGTTTACACCCCCAAAGATGTGTTGATGTTAGAAATTAGACCGGTAATGATGTGTTTTGTATTGCATACTTTTAAGGTCACGTTATTACTTAGTGCAGACCTTTTTTATATTTTGTACAAGGTAAGTCCCATGAAAGTTTACGAAGCATATAACAGCAGCAGCCGCAGCATGGTAACTAGGGAAGGTGTTGACGAACGTGTTAATGAGGCCGACGTAGCAAGGGCCATCGCCACTATCCTCAGTTGTCTCTTGTGAATATATCTGCCACACTGTTGTTGTTGTTATAGATTAAGCTACTCGGAACCAGTTCCAAGTAGCACGGGCTGTGGTGAGCCCGTAACTTGCCCCGCTCCTGTGCCAGGTAAGTAGCACGGGCTATGGTGGTGATGCTAAAGATTCGCTACCTGGAACAAAGTTCCAAGTAGCACGGGCTATGGTGAGCCCGTAGAGTAGCCCGTAGTGGACTTACCTGGCACAGGAGCGGTGCTGTGCTGCCGCACTTTTCAAGGTCCACTGGCGCTTCTTAGGCCTTCGAATTTTATGTATTCGCCTAGTTGTGCTTGCGGGGGTTGAGCGTTGGCTCTTTCGCCCCACCTCTCAACGGTGAATCAATCAATGGATTTTTTCTCTCTCTTACACCCCCTTCCCCCCGGGAGCAGCCCGTATTCCCCTAACAGCTGGCCCACATATCTATTTACTGCTAGGTAGCAGGTTCATCAGGTTGAAAGAAACTGCCCATTCTGTGTGTGTGTGTGTGTGTGTGTGTGTGTGTGTGTGTGTGTGTGTGTGTGTGTGTGTGTGTGTGTGTGTGTGAGATCACCTATGTATATACTCGTCTATTTATCCCTTAAGAATCTAGTTCTAGCTCTTGGACTTTGCTTTTGTAGCTACCGGTTGGTTAATGTAATGACTCCTGACCTATTTTTCCTGTCATATCAGTTGTTAAAGTTATGAATGGCGTTAGCCTCTACAAGCCCTTTAGCCACTCATCCTGTTAGTGCCTTGTAGGTGGCACTCTGCTTTACGTGTCAGGTTCCTTTATGAAGACGGTTATGGAAAGGTCAGCTGTGCCGGGAGTGTTCGAAAAAGTAAAGGCTTTCTTGTTGGGTATCCCTGAACACATTACGGTGTTCAAAAGATAATATCCTGTGTTTCCCATAATTTGAGAAGCCCGTGAGATATGAAGAGGATGCCTTTATTTGTGTATTGTGGTGCAGGGAAGGTGCTCATTGTTATTGGACCATGTAGCCCCACCCCACCCTACCCCAGGCTGGCAGATTATAGAAGCATTTTGACACATGGCCAGGAATGTGGTGGGAAACCCTGAGCGGTATCATGAAAACACGCGAACATAGCCAATTTGCTGCAAACTTTCTCAGGCGTGCCTTGATACCAGGAGAAGCTCTCAGTAGCCTCCATAACAAGTTTGGAAGTGGCCAACCTTACCCATCCTAAGGTTACCTTGAGGTGGTTCCCAAGATCAGCGCCTGACTGCGGCTCGGCCTCTGGACAGGCCGCCTGCTTCACAATCTGGCCAAATGGCGTGTAAAGTTTGGAATTTATATGTTTCTGTACCATACTATGTACCATGAAATTTTCATAGCACATCATACACGGGTTTGGCACAGACACGCCCATTGTTAGATTAAACTTGAGAAAGAAAAACAAAAATTCATTATCTGTTGATATTTAAAAATGGGGTATGTATATATATATACATATATATATATATATATATATATATATATATATATATATATATATATATATATATATATATATATATATATTATGTAATTTTGGGAAGAAATAACCCACGACCTGACAGATATAAGCTGGGAAGAACAGCTAGACAATGTAAGTCAATACTTGGAGAGACCAGGCACAGCTGCTGGACCACTGTGACAGATGCTGTGGAAGATGAGCAAAACGCTGGTGTAATATACACAGATTTCGCAAAAGCCGTCGACAAATGTGACAATGGAATTATTGCGTACAAAATGCGTTCAAAAGGATTTATTAGGAAAATAGAACTTCCTAACTCACAGAACCCAGAGATTAATAGTCAACAAAGTAAAATCCGGATCATCCACCGTGAAAAGGTCAGTTCCCCAGAGAACTGTGCTTATTCTGGTAACTTTTATCATCCACATATCAAGACATACGCGAGGATACACCTATAGTACTGTATCATCCTTTGTAGATGACACTAGGATTTTTATGAGACTTGATAACCAAGTTATCACAAGTCGAGGGGCGGGCTTGGTAAACAGAAGGACTCCCAAGCCCTCTCCAGGTATGCTCCACAGAAATACAAAATAAATTTACACTTGGAAAATTAGAGGGACTGGTTTCAAATGTGCATAGGGAAATAACTCCCTACGAGCTCAAGAGGCATGGCAGCAAGTGCAATGCCTCCTGTTAAAAGCAGAGACGTGCTAGGTACACTAAGAGGCAATTCTAGCCACGTGAAGGATCCAAGACTTATCAACACTCTCCCTCTACACATAAGGGGACATGACTGGCCAACACCTCATGGTGTTCAAGAGAGAACTTGATGGAAGCGTGTTGAACAGTCTCGGGCCTCATGTTGATAGAGTTCTCTGAGTGCCTGTTACACCTTTGCTCTTCAAGGGGGGTATTCTGCACATCCTGCCATGCCTTCTGGTCTCATGTGATGTTATTTCTGTGTGCAGGTTTGGGACCAGTCCCTCTACTATTTTCCACGTGTAAATTATTATGTATCTCCCGCCTGCTCTTTTTGCCTCTAAAATAGATTTTATAAGTTATATTTAAATAAATGCTGCTGCTGCTGCTATTTCGTCGCCTGAAATTGCTGTTACATGTCGGTCATCTGTGTGTTTTGTTTACTACTACACCACACCGACTCAACCCCACACCCACACACCACACCCACACACCACACCCACACACCACACCCACACACCACACCCACACACCACACCCACACACCACACCCACACACCATCACACCGGGTGTGGGTGTGGTAGTGACACCTGGGGGCTGGGTGGCCGAATAGACAGCGCTCTAGGCTCGTGGACCTAGGGACCGGGGTTCGATCCCCGCACCCGGCGGAGACAGATGGGCAGATTTTCCTTAACCCTGATGTGCCTGTTACCTAGCAGTAAATAGGTACCTGGGAGTTAGACAGCTGCTACGGGCTGCTTCGTGTGTGTGTGTGTGGAGGAAAAAAATAGTCAGTAGTTACTTCTGTTTTCTAAGAGAAGTTCCGTAAGCAGTTAGTAACAGTTGATTGACAGTTGAGAGGCGGGCCGAAAAAGCAGAGCTCAACCTCCGCAAGCACAAATAGGTGAATACACCCATTCAAAAAAAAAAATAGAAAATTATCTGAAGATAACCACCACACACAGTTACCACCACACACAGTTACCACCACACCAACAGTTGCCTCACCACAACATGTACACTCCCACTGTTACCTCTGTTAGAAATATTGCCGGAACAGAGGTGGAAATCTTCAAGAAGCATAGAGACACGCCCTGCAAGACGTGCCGGAGCAACCAGGTTGTAGTGGATACGTGGGCCTGCGGGCCGCTACAAGCAACAGCCTGTTAAACCAAGTTATCAAAAGTCGAGCCTGGCCCTAGGCCGAGCTTGGAGAGTACAAGAACTCGCCACATCACGTATACACCCCACTGAACACAACACCTACACCCATCCACACCCAGTGTTGCCTCCAGCTCACAACAATACCTATCAGCCAGCAACACTAAGGTGTTGCTGGCTGAGGTCAAATTATCTTGATAATATTAGTGTAATATTAATATGATGACGCTTTGATTTGAGTGTGACGGCTCGTCATTAATTGACATTTATATTATTTTATTAGTGTAATTTGTTCATGTTAGCTTTATTCTCACCTTGTCTGTTTTCCCTTTCTGCTTCTTCCTTTTGGTACGGATCTCTAGTTTCAGGTTAGTATCAACATTTGTATTGTGTGTGTGTGGGTTGGGTTGTGTATGGAGTGAGTGAGTGTGTGGGGGGGGGGTTGTGTATGGAGTGAGTGAGTGTTGGGGTTGGGTAGTAGGAGTGAAAGAGTAGGGAGGTGGTGGAGGAATGTCAAGGTAAGTACTGGTGTCAGTGACAAGAGTAAGGGAGGGTGTGAACGGTGGTCACTGGCATGTGTGAAACTCTTGACCCACCTGCCCTACTACCACCCACCTGTCCTACCACCCACCTGGCCCTACCACCCACCTGGCCCTACCACCACCCACCACTGCTATAGGTTCATGTTATCTCACATTGATCACACATTGCCTCTTACATGAATTATTACAAGGCTCGTTATTCTCTTTGTGAAAATCTAGCATACCTCTTGGTCTAATTTGTTTGTATTAATCTGACTTTTGGACGTTTGCCAAGTTTGCGATTAAAGTGTTAGATGCCCATCTACAGACCCACGAGATGAGTGTTCTTTTCTGATCCAATGTGAAAAGCACACCCACGTGTCAGGTCGCCCTCGAGTGTAATAGTTAACACAGTAACATCCTGAGCCTCCGTCGTGAAAAGCTCAGTCCTCCAAGGTACCGGAGCAAGCACGGTACCTTGCATTTCTCATCCTCATTTCAGACATTGTCAAGGATATAAACTATAATACTGTATCATCATTTGCCGCTAAAATTAGGATTTTCATGAGAGTAGACAATATAGAGGACCTACGACACCGCAAATCTGATGTTAACCGAGTCTTTCAATGGGTCAGATAATTATATGATTAATGAAGATAAGTTCCAGCTTTATGGAAATACGAAAATATAAAAACGGAAACAATATATAAAACGCAGTTAAATCAAACTGTAGAACGAAAACACAATGTAAAGGATCTAAGAGTATTCATGTCGGAAGACCTTAAGTTTAAAGAACACCTTAAAGTAGCTGTCACGATTGCAAAAAAAAAAAAAAAATGACAGGTTGGATAACAAGACCTTTCCAAACAAGGAGATGCCATACCAATGCATACCAATGATGATACTCTTAAAGACACTAGTGCTCTCTAGGTTAGAATATTGTTGGACACAAACAGCTTGTACTTCTTATCATCCTCAGACTGTAAATCTGATCTTACATGCCTCCTGATCAGAGTTTAAGTCTGACCAGGGAGAGTCTAGACCAGCGTCAGGTGTGTGCTCTTACGCTTACCTCTGTTGTCTTACCTGTATGTGTATCTATATGACATGAGCAGGGAGCAGGGGTGCCATAAGCACAGAGAACACTGAATAAACATCAGAGGTCCGCGGTTGTTCAACATCCTCCCAGCGACTATAAGAAATATTGCCGGAACAACCGTGGACATCTTCCAAGAGAAAACTAGATGGTTTTCTTCAAGAAGTGCCGTATCAACCGGGCTGTGGTTGATATGTGAGCCTGCGGGCCGCTGTAAGTAACAGACTAGTGGACCATACTCACAAGTCAAGGTCCTGGCTTAGGGCCGGACCTGGGAAGTAGAAAACTCCCAGAACCCCATCAAGCAGGGACCATGCCTAGTTCAGTATCAGGTGTGGGCTCTTATTTTTATCTCTTAAGTCAGACGAGGAAGCACGTCTGGGTATATCACTTGCAGCTTATTGCTGGTCGTTCAGATTCCTTTTACATAGGTGTTGAACTGTGTGTGGTAGCGTGAGCCACATTGGCCGCCACATTGGTTGAGCGTGAGTCAGTTCCTCAGACGCTGGGTCATGTACAATCACGTATCTGTGGTGGTGGATGATACTATAATGGCATCACACCCAGCGAAGGCCACCTTCACCTCGTCTGACCTACTTGCCTCGCTTCACTGCAGGTAACTGCTGTGGTTTATGTGGCACACCATTTTGTCTGACCTAATTTCATGTCCAGAAGCGTCAGTTGTCAGCGTGAAGAAGCGTGTTAGTAATTGTATCGCTGTACACAGTATGTGTCATAGAGGACTAATGTAACACATGACACACACCGGAGTACCTAAACCTCTGGCATCGACTCACAACACCTCAACTGTAATTCTTGGAGCGGAGACGAGATGTTATAAAATGCACACGATAAATACTGAAAGAACAGGCATAACAAATTTCATCATACTGGATGGAGAGTGATGGCAAAAAGTATAAAATAAATCACATGAAAAGTCAGGATTTATTACTATGGTAACGGTGCACGTATGTAGTCCCTTTGTGTCTCTTAGTTCATGTACAAGTTCGCACAACTTGTTTACCTGTGTTTGGTTCCGGGGATCAACGTCCCCGTGGCCCGGTCTCTGACCAGTCCTCCTGTTTGGTTGCCTGGTCAACCAGGCTGTTGGACACTGCTGCTCGCAACCTAACGTATGAATGGTTGATCAGGGATCCTTTAGAGGTGTTTATCGAGTTCTGTCTTGAACACCATGAGAGATTGGCCAGTTATGACCCTTATGTGTAGCGGGAGTGTTGAAAAGTCTTGGGCCTTTGGTGTTGATAGAGTTCTCTCTCAGCGTTCCTGTAGCAGCTTGGATTTAGACAGGGAAAGTCGTGTCAGAACCCTGATGGAGTTGTATATTAAGGCTATTACAATACGACAAGAAAAAGAAGGCTAGATAAATTGTTTTTTCATGGACTGTCAAAAAGCATTTGATATTCTTCTTCACTTTATAAGATACTGGTGCTTTCTTGGGTGGAATATTATTGCTCAATAGCAGCCTCATTCAAAGCTGAGAAGTTGCTGACCTGGAGAACATGCTCACTTCATTTACTCCCTGAATTCAATCAATAAAACAACAATTTTATTGGGAACGTCTAAAATTTCTAAGCCTGTATTATCTCGGAGTGCAGGCGAGAGAGATACATAATAATTTACACTTGGAAAATATTAGGGGGACTGATTCCAAATTTGCACTCGGAAATAACTAATTTTGAGACTAGGAGGCATGACAGCCAGTACAAAATAGCCCTGTTGAAAAACAGGTGCAATCGATACGTAGAGAGAACTCTCTTAACATTAGGGGCCCAAAGACTTTTCAACACACTCTAAACATAGTGCCACAACTAGTTGACCTCGTATGGTGTTCAAGATAGCGCTTGATAAATGCTTCCAAAGGATACCTGAACAACCAGACTGATTCACATGTCAAGATTCACATGTTAGATGCACTTGCTCAACCTTAGCAAGTGCGTCTAACAGCGTGGTTGATGAGACCACCATGCAGGAGTCGTGGCCAGATAACGGGCTGCAGGGACGTTGATCCCATAAACCAACATAGTGTAAACAAGTAAGTTAAAACTCTGATATCTGACCTTCCCGTTCTTGTGTAATGTTTGTACTGCTTTCTGCTCTCCTTGTGCTCCTTACTCATTTTGCTTCTCTGATTTTCTTTGCCATCTTTCTCTCTCCTCCTTTGACATGTCTCGGCTAATGAATGCCCCATGATAAGTAATTCTGTCCCTCAATTTCCGCCTTACAGCCAGTATATATTTCACAATCAACTTGAAAATGGTCCAGGACGGACAGAAACGTCGTCGTCCCTTCACCTTCTAGTGTGTGGTATGGTCAACATATTTCACCGGAGTAATATTCTGAAGAATCACTTTCTCTGGTTGTTTCCAGCCCGTAGAGTTGTGTTCAATTTTTCCGGTTGCCTCATTAGCCTGTATTTTGGTCAGAATTATTTTAATATCTTTCTGGCCCTCCCCCTCTCTCTTCGTTATCAATATATATATCTCTGGCTCTGGTAGATTATAGATTACAGCTAATTTCCCCATCTCCCGCCTTGTACATTTCACAACCTGCTGGCTTTTTTGCAGCATTTATTACTGTTACCTATCTACCTTGTGGCTACCTTGTGGAAGTTCCCAGGATCAAGATCCCCGCGATCCAGTATATGATCAGGTATCCTTTGGAGGTGTTTATCGATTTTTCTCTTGAAATCCTTGAGGTCGGGCAGTAATTCCCCTTATGTGTAGTTGGAGTGTGTTGAAAAGTCTTGATGTTGATCGTTCTCTCTCAGCGTACCTATTGTACCCCTGCTTCTCAATGGAGCAATTATGCACATCCTGCTATGCCTCCTGTTGCTTGCCCTCTGATCCTTTAGCTACTTCGGCAAATGTTTTGTCTGGTCTTACATTGCTGTATTAGTAACATTCTCTACCTCAATAGAAATAACAGATAAAGTAGAGCCATCTAAAATAATTTTTCTGTCAAACAGAATGCAAAGTGTAAGTCAGTCAAATAAAGCAGAGTACAAGCTCAGTGAAAAGCTCTGTACCTGATCACCTAGGCTGTGATTCATACGTCAGGATGTGAGCAGCCGCGTCCAACAGTCTGGTTGACTACACGACTAACGCGGCCTGGTCAGAGACCGGGCCGCGGGGCGATTGATCCTCGGAACTACCACAAGATAGGTGTTATAGCCACCTCAGGGCAAAGCCCTTGCACCACTGCTTTAACTTATTTTCATATCACATATAAACAAAAACACAAGTCACAATTTCGTGTCATCTTTTAGAAGATGACAAAAATCAGCACGAAAATGACTTTGTAAAAGACATTGAAAAACTACAAGCGGATATGAATAGTTTTCGATTGTGCAGGAGAAAATGACATGATGGCTAACAGTGATAAATTCCAGGTATGTTAAGAATGAAAACCTCAAACAAAGGAATGCAACATGGAAATGATACTGGGAATAATGGTGTCTGACACACAGAAATTACAATAGCGTGATGCATCATATGAACAAATCCACAAGGGCCGTGACGAGGATTCGAACCTACTTCCGGGAGCATCCCAGACTCTGCCTTAATCGACTGAGCTACGACATGGTCAAAAGATGGTGGATTTGTTCAATGGTGTCACGACCTAACCTTTAGAGAACATGAGCAAGCAAATATAGCGTCAGCTAGAAAAGTGATAGAATTGATTACGAGAATCTTCAAATCCAGGGATCCCATCACAATGCTAATACTATTCAAATTACAGGTGGTTTCCAGCCTTGAGTACTGCTCGATACTCACTATCACTTTCAGAGCAGGAAGAGATTGCTGAAATAGAAGGAATACAGAGAACATGGCACGCAGACACATGATAAAGCGCCTATTGGGATCGTCTCAAAGCTCTCAACATGTACTGTCGGGAAAGGAAACGAGGGATGAATCAAATAAAGGTACATAGAAAATACTGGAGGGCCAGATCCCAAAATACCACAGTAAAATAACAACATAGTGGAGTGAACGGTGTGGCAGGATATATCCATTGAAGAATATTGGTGTCATAGGCACAGAGAACAATGTAAGAACATCAGAGACAGTTTTCTGTGTTGTCGGACCAACCAGGCTATAGTGGATATGTGAGCCTGCTGACCGCTCCCATAAACAGCCAGCTGGACAAGCTCTCACAAGTCAAATCTGGCTCCGGGTCGGGTTTGGGAAGTAGAACTCCCACACTCCCATCCGGGTACGATCCACGGATTTAATTAATACTTAAAACAAATTTAAAGTAAATTAAAAGGTAAAACTCTGGATAATGTTTACAGTAGGGGCGTTTGCTTGAGGTTCAAATATAAGACTCGAATAAATTACGTGAAAGATGGTCATGTGTAAATTGGAGAGGAGCGTCGCCATGGTAACGGGAGGAGAGCATGGTAGCGGCAGCGCTGCCAGCCGTACTTCCCGCCTCTGCCAGGCCTAAAATGAGAACATCAATTTGATAATCCATTAATCTGATGCCTTTTGTCTTGTTATCCCTTAATTTGCAAATTTCTATCAGGTAAAAGTGGTAATTATTTGTGCTAATGGATGTACTAATGGTAACGATTATTAATTAGGGACCCGGTAGAACAGTCGGGTTCGTTCTCGACGCACAATCCAGAATTCCGGGTTCTAATCTCCGGTGGGACAAAAATGGTTGGGCGCATTTCTATCACCTAATGCACTGTTCACCTAGCAGTAAGTAGGTACTCAGTAGTTAGTCAGCATATGGGCTTGCATCCTGGGGGGGGGGGGGGTCAGTAATTCGACCTTGGGGGACGGGGGTGTGGCCTCGATATAAGCCTAACGTGTATGAATACACTCTGGCTTCCTGTCCCCGCAACACAATGAATTATTATATTAATGTAGCACGCACATGCGCACAGGAATACGAGGGGTCATAGATGGAAACTGGAGACGCAGGTGGGGTCAGAGACGCCAGACAGAACTTGTGAGTGTTAGAGCTGTCAGTTAGAGGAATTGGTTAGAAGTAGAAGTCGCTGAAGCTAATTCGATTGGGGGAAAGAATACCTGGTAGGGTAATCCAGTGGATAAGGGAGTACCTAAGTAATAGGAAGCAGAATTATCACTTTATTAATTCTGCTAGAATTTACCTACTTTAAACTATCTGCTAGATTAAGGACCTGCCCGAAACGCTGCGCGTACTAGTGGCTTTATAAGATTGTAAATACTATGCTATGTATTCTCTCAAACCCAATGTACCTTCTTGTATATAAATAAATAAATAAATTAATTAATTAAATAATTAAATAATTAATTAAATAAATAAATAAATAAATAAATAGTTACTTACTTACTTACTATGACGGATGAGACCTCAGAATGGCGTGATGTCACCAGCGGAATCCCACAGGATTCTGTACTCTGACCTGAACTGTTTCTAATATACGTTAATGATCTTCCAGAGGGTATAGACTCATTCCTCTTAATGTTTGCTGCTGATGATGAGAATGATGATGAGAAAGATTAAGACAGGATGACAGCATGAAGCTACAAGGAACCCTTGACAAACTGAAGGAATGGTCAAATAAATGGCCACTAGAATTGGTGTAGGGCACAGGGAGCTAAATGTATGCTTCGAGGAAATTTGTACTATTTTTTATAGTCTGGGAAAAATAAAGCTAAAATCAAACTTAAATATTCCTAGTCCAAGTATAGCACATATATGTACAATATATTAGACCTCGGATAGTGTGTATTAGGCCTAGGATGGTTAGGTTTATAAAGTTTTATAAATATAAAGCCTTTTCTGGTTTGTCCAAACTTAGTAATACAAAAGTCTATCTTCTGATGGTCCGTCACGACATATGTATACTTTCGACAACATAGTTACTAGTTTTTACTAATAGTAACTTTTTTACTAAGTTACTTAGTAGTACCTAGTAAGTGTTTTCTTTTTACGAGGATGGGCTGGAGGAACGAGATTTACGCCCAAACAAGGGGACATGGATGGCAGCAGGAAAATGGTTTCGACGGCAGGCTTGTGAGACGGATGTACAAAAATCTGTACATGCACAGATTTTTGTTGCAATATATGGTTGCTTACACAGTCTGCTACGACCGGAGGCCCGGCCTCTGACCCAGCCTCCGACCCGGCCTCCCGGTTGGTTGTCTGGTCAACCTGGCTGTTGGATGCGGCTGCTCGCAGCCTGATGTATGAATCACAGGCTGGTTGATCAGGTATCCTTTGAATGGGTTTATTAAGTTCTTTCTTGAACACTGAGAGGCCGGCCAGGTATGCCCCTTATGGGTTACGGTTGTGAACGTTCAAGAGGATGAGCTGCATGGCTGCTCTTATTTGAAATCCATACAATTAAAAAAGGCCTCCAATTGATACGAAATAGGTCTCCTTCAGACATCATCCGCAGTAAAGGAGTTAGTTGTGCAATTTCGCTCATTTGCATATGCCCTCTTATGTAATAGATGATGGTAGAAAATTTACCCAAACCTGCACCACAACTGCTACCATCACCACATTTTGCAGTTACCATCACCACATTTTGCAGTTACCATCAATACAACCATGACACCACAACTGTAGCCACCAACCTACTCCACTTTATCATTCTCCTCCACCATATCTTCTCAGCACCACCACTTAAAAATTGTAAACCTAACCTAGAGTCAGAAAAATACTTATGTTTATGTTGCCCTAGAGACCTTGCTTATATGGCATCAGATAAATTATGTACCATTTAGCCAATAACGCCCGCCATTCTCTCCCAGCTCACTTGGTATGACTCATTCACCCATTTTCCACAGACACTCATCTGTGTGTTTGTGTACTCGCTGAAGTATGTTTGGTGGGGTTGAGCTTTTGTTACTTGATCTACCCTTAGCATTCCATCGACTTGTGTACAGGTTCCTGAGCCTTTTGGATATCTTCATTTGAAGCTGTGTATGAAGTCTGCCTCCACCAGTTTACTTCTTTGTGTATTACATTTGTTCACAATTACAATAATGAAAAAATTACTTGTAATACCTATATGTCTGCCTCATTTGAGTATAGAATTACTTGGTTCCATCTTTATTCACCTAGATGCAGACACAACTATCTCATATTTTGTCATATTTACATTTAAAATTATGTAATATCTTCAACAACTTACTTGTCTAACCCATTAGGCTTGCTGACAACTGCTTCTTTGTCTACTTTGTCAGTTCCCCAAAAATAGTATGTCTTTTTGATGATCCTCATATTCCT
Organism: Procambarus clarkii; assembly: GCF_040958095.1. Taxonomy (NCBI): domain Eukaryota; kingdom Metazoa; phylum Arthropoda; class Malacostraca; order Decapoda; family Cambaridae; genus Procambarus; species Procambarus clarkii. The sequence continues at coordinate 16,213,171 of NC_091237.1, read as the reverse complement.
CTTCACTTGTGTAACAAGTTCTAATTCTCTCAGTCTTTCGTTGTTTTCCCTGAGCTCAGGAACGAGCCTTGTTGCATATGTTTGGACCTTTTCTAGTTTTGTCTTGTATTTATTTTGGTAGGTGTGTGTATGTGTGTGTCATCTAATTGTAATTACCTAGTTGTAGTATCATTAATATCTTTCCCTTAAAGTCCTTCATCCCAGTTGATCCTCCCAAAAAATGTCCTTTAAAATGTCATATCATCCACTTTTAACTCAACTTCGTACATAGCACATAGCAAATTTAGTATCCTACCTAAAGTATATTATCACACTTCCCAGTAGAAGCCTCTGTTTTTATTATGACATGCTGGCCCAGAGATAGCTTTTCCAACTGCTCCTGTGCGATCCAACCATATTCAATCTTTTGGTTCATACGTGTATTAGAAAAGGTCTTGAGCCCGAGTATAAAATATTATACTCAGTAGCATAATATTTTGCAGGTTCGGTTTAGTGAGCGACGAAACTTCCGGGAGCAAGAAGAGAAAATTCGATTAGTGTTTGATAACCTAACCCAGCTGGACCATCCCAACATCGTTAAGCTACACAAATACTGGATTGACAGTAAAAACGACAAACCTAGGGTGTGTGTTTATTTTTTAATTATTTCTTGTATGCGGTATTTGTATACTGAAAGTTTTATTAATATGTAATATTTCCTAAATTCATTTAATTACATGTATAGTAATTTTAATATAAATAAGTAAACTATGGTATTTGAACAAAATCAAATAATGACTATAAACAATATAATTTATAATATAAACCATAAAATATTGAATATAAATATTAGCATTGGCATTAGCATTGGTAGCATTGTGCTCATGATACTTTTGTTTCAGGTTGTCTTCATCACGGAATATATGTCTTCAGGGTCACTCAAAAAATTTCTAAAGTTAACGAAAAAGAATGTTAAGAAATTACCCCTTCAATCTTGGAAACGCTGGTGCACACAGATCCTCTCAGCTCTCAGGTATGTTTCTGCGACACTCCATTCTCCTGGCTCAGGCTAGCAGCTAGATAGTCACCAGGGTTGATGAGTGGTTACTGAAGACCCCGGGTTATGTACAGAGTCCTCAACCTAAACTAAAAGAGTAGAACTTATTGATTGGAGTGCGAGATGGATTAGTGGATGTTGTTCTTAGAAAAGTTTGCTGCAAGATATGTTTTGAATATGCTTGTATATACATATATATTCATTTTACATTGATGTCATTATTGTACAATATCTTTAAGTTCTCTCTTATTTGTTGTAGTTGAGAACGACAGTTAATACATTACGGAAGTTTCCCTTAATACAAGTCCTCTGGCAATGCAGGACTCATTCCCTCATATCATTAACCCAGTTTGAGTTTTCCTCCAAGTTTCTCCCTGGTAACAGAGGCTGTATGGCCCCGGCAGTCTGGCAGGCCAGCAGCCCATAAGCTGGCGGGGCCACAGGAGGTGGAGGAGTCGTGTGCTGTGTGCGAGGCCAGGAGTCTCCCTCACCCACCATGTCAGTCCTCACTCTGGTGTCTCACACGCTGTGTTGTTGGCCTCTCTTCCGGGCCTGTCACTGCCTGATCACATGGATCAGGTGGTGTGTGCTGTTATTAACCATGAACCACTGCAGGGGCACATTGTGTGAGCCTGACCATAGTTGGGACAGTGAGTGGGTGGTGTGGAGTGTCTCCCAGGCAAGGCTATGAGGGATCTGCTGCAAAAGCCTACCTGGGGGGCCTATTACCATTCACTATTATATTTGTTACAGTTACTTGCATTCGTGCTCCCCCCCTATCATCCACGGCAACCTCACCACCGACACCATATTTATCCAGCACAACGGCCTCGTCAAGATTGGCTCAGGTAAAGTTATTTACCAAATACTTTTTGGTTGATGTAGTTTTAAGGAACTAGAAAATAAGGATTATTTTATCACGAAAATAGTGGCTTGAGATGGGTGCTACCCGAAGTTGAAAATTGAGAGTATCTTATGTAAAAACTGTGATGTGACTTGGGACTTTGTGTGTGGGTTTTTGCTTATTGTGGCTGAATCCTCATGAATGTAATGTCATTGTCAAGGGGGGCGACTTGGAATTCGTCAAGTGTAGTTCTGTCCCGTGTGTGTCCGTCACTTTGGTTTATCCCACGAACAGCGTGTGCAGATTTGCAGCGCTGTTTGGTCATCAGCACTCTGGGTCACAACATGGCTCACACAGGGACTAACCAGGGGAATGTGAGCGTGGTTGTGACCAGGGCTGGCTGATGGGGGGGCGGTGAGCTGAAGGTGGCCTCAGTGCATCCTGGTTGCTTGGAGCAGGACACCCACATTGGTAAGTCTGGGCAAATGTTTCCCCTTAGACAGCCAGGGTGTGTTCTGATACATCAACAGCTCACTGAACACTGAGGGTTGCGCTTCTCAAGTCACGGAAGGAAGGAAAAACTGACAAAGGTCCTGTTTTGCAGTGGCACCAGATCAGATCCACTCCCATGTCAAGACCTGCAGAGATGACATGAAGAACATGCACTTCATAGCCCCAGAGTATGGAAGTAGGTGCTATTTTCTTTATTAAAATATTTTTTTAATACATGTTTCAAGGTGGTATATATTAGTAGAAACAGTATAATATTTATTTATCATAAACTTATATAAGTACAGTATATGCCATAGTATGGGATTTTGGGATTCTTTTAAATTAAGCACCACTGGTTCTGACTGCAATGGATGGGGAACTGCTTGGGCACAACCTTGTCCATGTAGACTGCAGTTTGGTTGGTCACTGTTTATTGACCTATCACTGCCTACAGGAAGTTGGATCTGGCTCTTGTGCCATCCATCTCCAGCAATTAGTACCTGGTGTATACTGTATATAACTTACAGAAGCATTTTAATGCATTTTCATGCTTATTCTTTAAACTGTGGAAGGAGCTTATATTCTATCATTACTTGTAGGGCATTCTACTTATTTACCACCTGCACTGCACCATCAGCATCTGTGTTGGCTGGGGCTGTGCCCAAGTTGTATTAGCTGCTGTTTTGCGGTGAATTGGCAAATTCCTTGGAAGTTTTCCATGCCTGCTGGTTTGCAATTTTTGGTAATTTCCAGGTGGGTGCTAGGTATATCTTGGTGCTGCTTGCTTTCCTGTTTTGTCTACTTCACTATCTGGAGGAGGCAGTGGATCATGGTTTGTCTGAAGCGAATGTGACTTTTTTGCTGTATCGTTTATTTTGTTTGTGGCTCCTAGTTGGGTTCAGGGCTATGGCGAGTTGGTACTCCGATTCCCTGGATTCTTCTAACCCTGATGTCCTTGAAAGTGGACCTACCCGAGTCGCCAGCTTTAGCAAGTCCCACTTCTTATCTTATAAGTGTAGGCCATCCTTTGGACGCTTATCCTGTCATGGGCTCCCAGTCTGGGTATTATTCCCATATTTGGTATTTGCTTCACAAGTACATTTATCAAGCCTTACATGTTGTGTGAAGATGGCTTATCTTGGTAACTGGCTGGTTTGGGTTACCAGCCAGTCCACATGCTAGCCGTGGATCTGGTTCTTTCTCAACTTGCCAGGTTCTTAGTGAACTAGCAGTAGTCCCAGTTAACTCCATCCCATGTTCAGACTTAGTTGGATCTGGTTTATAATTAACATTTGACTTCTCTTTCTCTACCTCCTGCAGCTCAGCTCTGCCTGCAGCACCTTCGCTGTATGGTGTTGGACAGCTCTTGGTGACTTGATGGTTATTTTGCGAAGTTTTGTGGGATCCTAAAATTTGCATATCTGGTGTTTTCCATGGGCAGAGTTTGACTTTGGAGAGTTGTGTTGGTTCCTCTGGTTTTGCCACTGCCGGGACCATTATGTTTGGGCCCCATTTGTTCTTTATTGGCTTGTGTGTGTGTGTGTGGTTTTGTCTTCGAGCATTTTGAGGCTCAGTTCCATGGCGCCTTCCTTCCCCATTGCTCGGTGTGTTCACGGACATCTCGACTCTGGCTTAGGATTTTGTGATCAGTGCTCTCCAAGCCTCCCAGGGTTGTTGGTTGGGTAATTACCTAAGTGTAGTTACAGGATGAGAGCTATGCTCGTTGTGTCCCTGTCTTCCCAATACCCTTTGTCAAATAACGCTTTGAAACTACTGATGGGTTTAGCCTCCACCACCGGCACTTAACTTGTTCCAACCATCTACCACTCGGTTTGCAAAAGAAAACTTTCTAATATATTTTGTTGGCACCTTTCTTTTCCTTAAATTGAATATGTACTCACCTAGTTGTGCTTGTGGGAGTTGAGCTTTGGCTCTTTGGTCCCACCTCTCAATTGTCAGTCAACTGGTGTACATATTCTTGAGCTTACTGGGCTCTATCAAATCTGCACTTGAAACTGTTTATGGAGTCTGTCTCCACCACATCACTGCTTAATGCATGTGTCCTCTTGTTTGTGAAGTTGCTGACTTTAGGAATCTCTCTGTCAATTTGGTCGATTCCTGTTATTATTTTGTAAATGGTGATCATATTACTTCTTCCTTCTATTTTATAGTGTTGGCATATTTAACGCCTCTAGCCTCTCCTCGTAACTCTTGTTTTTCAGTTCCGGAAGCCATTTTGTAGCATGCCTTTGCACTTTCTCCAGTTCTTTGTTGTGGTTCGAGAGATATGGGCACCATACAACTATGTACTGCATATTCCAATTTTGATCTCACAAAAGTCATAAGCAGTTCTTTTAGTATTTCACTATCCATGCAATTAAAAGGAAGTCTGAAGTTTGAAAGCGACACATATGCTCCTCTCACAATGTTCTTTATGTGCTCCTCTAGTGACAGTTTACTATCCAAAAACTGCTCCTAGATTGCATTCTTTATTAGGGTTCCTTAATACCTTCCACATAATTTGTAAGTTGTCTGAGGTCTATTTTCTCCGATTACACTGTCCATAACATGACATTTATTTACATTGAATTCCATTTGCCACATGACGCTCTAAGCACTTATTTTACCTAGATCCACTTGAAGAGCATGACAATCGTCTGCGTCTCCTATCTTCCCCAGTATCTTAGCATCTTCCACAAACATGTTCATATACAGTAATTCTGTATTTCTTTTGGTAGATCGTTTATGTAGATGATGAACATTACTGGTGCAAGAAGTGAACCCTGTAGTACTCTGCTAGTAACGCTCCTCCAGTCAGATATATTGCCTCGGATTACAACCCTCATGTCGTCAGCTAGAAAATTTTTCATCCATGTCAGAAGCCTCCCTGTCACCCCTCAAGCGTGTTCCAGTTTCCAGAACAGCTTCTTGTGTGGGATTCTGTCAAGAGCCTATTTTAGGTCCAGATAAACAGTCAACCCAACCATCTCTCTTCTGTTGAATCTCTGTGGCTCTATCATAAAAAAAAGTAGATTTGTTACGCAGGATCTTCCTGTTCGAAAACCATACTGCCTGTCTGTTATTAATGTCATTACTCTCCAGGTGTTCTTCCATTTTAGTTTTTTAACTGTTTTTTCTAGTGTTTTGGCACACTACCACACACTTGTGCGACCACCATGTGCACAACAGTGTGCTAGTTTGCTATGGTGTGACAGACCCTTCAAAGGATTTGTCTTCTTCTGGGCTGCATTTTCTAGTTCCAGTTTGACTGCTCCACTGGTATATTCGCTGTATGCCAGGAGGCATCATGTTGGTCCTTCCCACTTGGAGCTGTACTTGATGAGTAGCTCGGCTTTTGGATTCTCGTGGATTTGGTTCTCCTCGTGGTTTACATGGGGGTGTGTCAAACATTCTCGCAGATGATATCCTGCATTTCCATTGTATTACCATGGAGTGGACCTTTGATGACATGTCTCTCTGTTGGCTTTGCAAGATATTCTGTCGTCCTGAGGTGGATATTTTCATGTTGGCATGGAACCAGTGACTTCCCTGTTACATGGCTCCATTACTCGATGATGAAGCTCTCTCAGTGGATGATTTTCAGCTGACTGAACAATGTGGTGGTTCCTCTATTTTTATACTCCTATTTAGTTGTTGCTCTGGCTGTTGTTCAGGTTGGAGGCATTCTTAGGCAGTGTCCCTTTTGAGTCCTTGTTGACCAGCTCTGCCTTGGTTTCTGGTGCTTCTGGCCTGGTGTCTGAACCCGGGCAGTTTTCTGCAGCTCAGAAATGTGGGCACAAAATGTGGGATGTGGGCGCACTGCGGCTGGCACAGCCAGCCTTACTACAATGTAGCGGCTGATGCTTCTCTCTCTAGCTGCCAGTTTGCTTGTTGTGTTTCTTCAGGGTCTTTTAGTTTCCGTTTCTTGTGTTTTGTGTTTTGTGGACAGTGGAGATCTGCCTAGCCTTTTATTAGGCTAGGCTTGGTGATGTTGGTTGTCATACTCTGTTGCCCCCTAGGGTTCACGGCTGCTATCTTCTTGAGGTTATCTTGAGATGATTTCTGGGCTTTTTTTTTTGTAGTGTCCCCGCAGCCTGGTCCTCGACCAGGCCCCCCCCCCCCCAGGAAGCAGCCTGTGACAGCTGACTAACACCCAGGTACCTATTTTACTGCTAGGTAACAGGGGCATAGGGTGAATGAAACTCTACACATTGTTTCTCGCCGGCGCCTGGGATCGAACCCAGGACCACAGGATCACAAGTCCAGTGTGCTGTCTGCTCGGCCGACTGGCTCCTAGACTCTGTCAAAATCTGAATAATTTCTTCATGCGTGATATCCAAACCCCTGTAAATATAACTGATATCAACACAAGTGTGGCAGATCTTGAAAAAGAAATTGACAACATGCCCATGTACTCAGCTCTGGGTCCAGACTCATGGAATTCAGTATTTATAAAGAAATGCACAGTGCCAGCCGCACAGACACTCAGTATAGTGTGGAGGAAGCGCTTGGACACAGGGGAGATGCCAGATGTGCTTATATCAGCAGACATAGCCCCCGCTACACAAGGGAGGGAGCAAAGCATTGGCAAAGAATTATAGGTTAGTTGCACTAACGTTCCACATAATAAAAGTATTTGAGAAAGTGATCAGTTTTTTTCTGAAATAGTTTTACTGTATTTGCCGGCGTGATTTACACACCCTCGCGTTAGCCGCATCCATCTTTTGTTTGGATGTTTTGTCCGGGGAAAAAATTTCGGGGCTGCTTCTCGCCTGTCATTCTACTGGTGTGCACATTCCTGAGCTTCTTGAGCTGCATTTCTATGTTTGGAGCCTTCGCCCCATCACTGCCTCGTGCATTCCCTTTCTATTCTACTCTACCTCTGGACAAGTTTGTTTTCATGTCTCTGTGGCTCCCCTTTAGGTACTTGGTTTCTTCCTGTGTCCCATTATGGGTGTATTAATTGTATTGTTTCGTCCAATTTTACCTAGCCTCTCCATTCCCCTTGGAAATTGTGGGTGGTGGTCATGTCTCCCGGTCTTGAGTTCCCGGGGCAGTCTTGTCTTGTGTGTGAGACTGTGGTCCGTCTGTATATTATTACCCTAGTCTTGTCTTGTGTGCCCCCTGTCCCATCCCCAAATCCTTATCCTGACCCTTTCCCAGTACTATATAGTCGTAATGGCTTAGCGCTTTCTCCTTCCATAATTCACTTCACTTCACTTACAATATTTTGACTCTTACACTTATCAATGATACAGGTCTATAATTGAGGGGGTCTTGCCTGCTGCCACTTTTGTAGATTGAAACTGTTAACCTTTTTCCACACATCTGCTACAACTCCTGTTCACTTGGATGTCTGAAAAATCAGCTGAAGTGGAATACTGAGCTCAGGTGCACATTCTCTCAGAACCCATGGTGAAACTCCATCTGGGGCAACTGCTTTGTTCTTACTTGGCTCCAAAAGCATTTGTTTCACTTCATCTCTAGACACCTCTGTGTTCTAAAGCTGTTCTCTGGAATTCTTATTGTGTCTAGTTCTCTGAAGATCTCATTTTGTACAAACACACTTTGGAACTTTTCATTTAATGTTTCACACATTTTCTTTTCATTTTCCATGTATCTGTCCCCTATTTTCAACCTCTGAATATTAACCTTTACTTGACGTAAAGACAGTTTGACTTTAACTGACGTAAGGGTGCTCAAGCAGCTGTGCTGGAGCCTGAACTTTGCCTTGCTGGTTTATCTGCTTTGCTGGGTTCGTCTTCGGAGGCTGTTCTGGTATCTTCGGAGTGGCCACTTTCACCGCTCTTGCAATTGTCCTGTTCATTCCGCGGTATCCTTGCATTGGTTGCTGCATCTTCGGATTTTTCGGTGCCATGATGCCTTCCTCTTCCCTCGTTCGATGTGTTCACGGCCTCCACATCTCTGGGTTGGGGCTTTGTGACCAGTTCTCACCAGTCTGGTAGGGGTCGTTGGTGCTGTTCTTATGTCAGGCTCACAGCATGGAGCGGGAGTTTGCGGCGTTGTGGCAGGTACTGCACCGGATTTGGCTCCCTTGGGCACGGTGATCCGACTCCATTCGGACTGTTTCCCCGTGGTTCATTTTCTCAACCGCAGGGGGTCCCTTCGGTCTGTGGCTCTTTGGGGCTGGTCAATTTTGGTGACTCTTCTGCTGAGTTCTCAGAATTTAGCTCTCGGTGCTGTTCACATTCAGGGAGTGTCCAGTGTTCTGGCAAATGGCTGTCCCACTTCATTCCTCTTTCCATGGATGAGAGGATGGTCGACACCGCTGCCTTCCTTTGGTTTTGGCGGATGTACGGGCATCCGGAGGCGGACCTCTTTGCGTCCGTGTGGTTTCGGCGGCTCCCGTTATACGTGAGGCATTCTCCGACTGCAAGGCCGTCATGGTAGATGCATTTTGGCAAGACTAGTCGAGGTGGAGGTTTCTGTACCTCTTTTCCTCAGTCTAGCTGTTGCTCCAGGTCTTGGCTCGCTTGGGATCCTCTCAGGAAAACGTGTGAACTTTTCCTGGCTCCATGGTTTTCCAGCTCAGCCTTTGTTTCAGGTACTGCTTGTTCGGTGTTTGAACCCAGGGGTTTTTCTGTGGCTCTGCCTCTTCCAGCAGCTCAAGCCAGTGAGGTAACTCGCTGATTTGTCTTACTGCTCCGCTCTATGAGGCTGGTCTTTCTAACGTGTGTCATTATTTATATAGTGATCAGGTGGCTTCTTTGATGGTGTCCCACCTGTGGTCTTCTTCCCAGTGACAGTATGAAGTTTCTAGGCGGTCTTTCCATCACTTTCTTTTTCTGTGAAGGTTTTTCGTTGATTTTGGACCAGGTTTTTTTGTCCTTTCTCTCTTAGCTTTTTCTGGATCAGCATCTCGTGCTTAATACTGTTGCTTCTCATTGCGCAGCGTTGGCGGAGCTGCTCCAGCATGCGTTCGGCGTGGATGTTGCTTCCGCTCCGTTCTACACGCTTTCTCGTCCATTTTTTCACCTCTGGCAGCTCACGCACTGCCTGAGCCTTCTTGGTCTTTAGACCATGTTATTTCTTTTCTTTCCTCTCCTCACTTTGTTGTGGCCCCTTCAGTTTGGGATTGTTTTTGGAAGGCCTTGATTTTGTTGATCTTTGCCTCTGGGGGAGTCGGGTTGGGGAGGTACATGCTCTCCTCCAATGCTGGCAGTTCTGTTTTTTTGGTCCAGGTGGTCAGTGTGCTTGTTTGCAGCCTTCTCTGTCTTTTCTGATAAAGAATGAGACAGTGGGCTTCTGGAGGGGTCCGTTGGTTGTGGATGCTTGGTTGGTTACGCCAGGGGTGCATCACGTGTTGTGTCCGTGGTGGCTTTGCGCTGCTACCTGCAAGCCACTGGTTCTGTGATGGTGGATGCTCTTAAGAATGGATCGGGTTTCCTTTGTTCCATGTTCCAGGGGTCGTGTGTCTCAGGTTGTCTGCAGTGTCATTAAATCCAGCTAGCCTGCATTCTACCTGCATGCCCATGACGTTTAGAAGTATGCTGCTCTTGCAGCGGTTTTTAGCAACACGTCTTGGGTAGACATTCGGGTGCGGTGGTTTTGGAAGTCTAACAGGGCTTTGGCCACCTGGTATTTAATGAACGTTCCAAGTCCTTCCAGACTGTGTATGGCTTTGAGGCGCCTGTTGCGGCCGTATGTCTCTTCTTCATGTCACTTCTTCATTTTGAGACCTGCGGGGCTACTGTCTCTTGGGCAAGTCTCCCCATTTATTTATCTTTGAGTAGCTAGCTCGAGGGAGTTGAAGGGGCTCCCCACAGAAAACCAGCGTTGAATGTACTGAAACGCTGAAATTTTCTGGGCGAGTCCTGGAGGCTCCCCAACACCCTCCCTCTGGACGGCAGTTTTTCATTGCTCAAGAACTGAAGTGGTGGTCTGCCGACTCCCCATTCCCCACCCTGTGGTGTAACACTAACGATCGGAAGTGCTAGTCGCATGAAGGGTTGCGTGTTTGGTTTCTTTAGAGGGGAGTTATTTTGATTTTTTTTGGATGTAGAATGCACAGGTTAACCAGACAGTGATCTGTTTTGATTTGTTTACCTTTCTGGGGTCCTTCCCTGGTCGATGGCAATTATGACATACTTTAAATTTAAAGTACTCATAGGCCATTGCTCCCTACACCTCTACAGTTCTTGGTAAGCATAAGAACTCCTATGACTGATGACCCAAACTAATATAGCACATATCAGTTCGGAAAGCTTCAGGGAGCCTCCGGGGCTCACCCAGAAAATGGTGTTTCATTACATTCAATGCTGGTTTTTCTCTGGCTTGAGTTCATCTTGAACTCTCTAGATTTCTCTGTAGCATGTTGATCATTAGCTCAGAGATCATAGTGGGAAATCTTGAGTTTGAAGGGGGTTTGCTGCTCTATAGATTTCCTCTGAAGATTTCAAGGTTTAGTTCCCTGGTGAGTGTTGGAGTTTTGCTCTTTAACTTTTTTCCAACACATCCAAGATAGGTTGGGGTTTTGTTTCTAATTGTCGTCATGTGGGACAAGGGTATTGGTTTTTGGCATTGGTGCAGGTCCACATCAACATTGGTAATGATGTGAATAGTGGTGAAGGGCCTAATTCCTGGGAGGGCTGGCAGTCTGGCTCCACTTCAACAATTTGCCAGTAGTCAGCCACTCAACTGTGATGTATTGTCCAGGTCCTTGCCTCTGTGGCATTGGATACTGACCATAGTCTCTTCTGTCTTTGGATTTAGTTTTATCAATAGTCCAAATTCTAGGGATCTTGAATATTTTGGCAGATGTTCTTTTACTGCCTTCATCTGATTGAGGTGGAATAGGAATTGTCACAAAAGCTTTGTGACATGCGCGACATCCTTCTGGTGAACCTTTTCATATTGGCATAGAATCACACGCTGCCTCTTTCTTATGTTTCCCCATTGCATTGTTTTCATGTTGCATGCCATGTGTCTTGACAGAAACCTTTGGGAAATGATCTACAGTTTTTATTTTCACTACTTACAAAGTTTCTTGGTGTCCTGCTGAAATTGGCAATTTTTATGAGCTGCATGATTCTTATCACTTTCTAATGGTAGTAATGGCAGTTCATTCCTTGTTCTTGCCTCTCAGTCCTGATGTCTCAACCTTGTTTTGGTCCTCGTGTAGATTGGTTACGTGTTGTATAAAGTACACTTCCAGCCCTTGACTTTGGCTGGGTTGGGGGGCATTAGATACATGCATGCTACACTTTGGTGTGCTGAGGCTGGCCTTCACAGCCATACCAGCATCTGCTGTGTTGACTTAACACGTCATCTCCATATTTGTACATTATAAATAGTTATGCACGATTACCTTCAATTAGAGGTCTAGCATCACATCCCACTGCCCAGGTGTCATATTGGGTCCTTCCTTCGGGCCCTGAAAATTCCTGCAGGTTCAGTGGTTCAAAGGATATCCCCTCTGAACCTGCTCTTACCATGTGTGAGTTTGAGGGTTGTGTGTCATCCGTGTTACTTGGCGATGCTAATTCTGCCTCCACCATGTTGCCTGCTTGGTTGGTGACATCTGCAGCCCTGAGTCATATGGGATTTGTTCCTCGTGTGTTGCTCTTCTTTCTGACCCTCCTGATGAGGTTAGGGCGTTTCAGGTCATGACTGCTCTGTGTATTAGGTTTTCTATTTTGCCGTGCATGGCACATTGGCACATACATTCTAGGTCTGTGCCAATTTGGAGGCTGGGGGTTGGAGCAGGGATATAGCTCAGTCAGCTCCAGAGGGTTGCCCCTTCCAAATTGGGCATGGAGGCAGTTAAGCCTGATAGCCCACTGAAGCATACATTATAGTTGCCCAAAATGCTGTGCATATTAGTGGCTTTAGGTATTGTATGTACTAGCTTTATCTATAAATCCAACTTTGTTTGTAACTCACCTTGTATGTAATGTATGTATGTATGTATGTATGTATGTATGTATGTATGTATGTATGTATGTATGTATGTACTTTTACCTGAAAAAAACATTTGATTTGATTTGAAGCTTCTAGGTCTTCCTTTCAGCCAGCCCCTTCTTCCTTTTTTTCCTTTCCTTTCCTTGGACTCTGCCTTCATAGCCCGGGCAATGGGCGAGGATGCTGGCTTTGTTCCAAGGCTCTCTTTTTGCACCTTCTGGAGCTTTGGGGAAGTTGGCTATAGGCCCTTGGAGACCTTTTGACCTTGCATGGTTCCTGGTCCCCTATGAGGAGGATCTTCTACAGAGGCAGGGTTTTTGTATCCCCTCCCTCTCTGTATGAATAGGATTTGGGTGCAGTTTCCCATAGGATTTATTTCTGTGTGCCCTTGGGCCCCATCAGGTATGTCCTTACAGAGGTTTTCAACCTCTTTAATCCCTTCTGCTGAGGATTGCAAGGCCCTTTTTCAGTATCTTCCGTGAGACGCAGCTTACACCTCTCTGATGGACCTTGCCTCCATCTTCCCCATACTGGATGTGTTACAAGAATCTGGATCTTTCCTGCTCCAGAATGCAGGATAGCCTGCAATCCTTTGTTTTCACTTGGGGTTTGGCACGACTTTTGTCATGCCCACATGCTGGAGTGGTGTGAAGTGTCAACTGTATTTCTGGTGTTTCTGGGGGGGTTTGTCTTTTGAGTCTCTCAGTGACTGCTTGTTTTCCACCCCTTTTTTTGCTGGACTTTGGTCTTGTGCAGTTCCACGCCCAGGTTTTCCTGTTGGCATTGATGGTGGTGGACAACCTTCGTGTCTGTCAGCATCAGGGTTCCATTGTATGCTTCTTGTGTCTTCTCGAGCTGCATTTCAATTGACTCATATAGGAAGTTGGGGCACTTGGCGGGGGACCACTTATATTGGTCTTGGCCTCTGCTGTTGTGGCCTTGGCTGCACTTGGGGAGTGCAGCTCTGGGATTTGGTGTGTTTTGAGTCCTATGTGGGGATGAGTGATCCTTCTGGCTCCTTTATGGCTGGCTCTGCCTTAGTTTCTAGCACTGTTGGCTTAGTGTCTGAATCCAGGTGTTATTCCACGGCTCCACCCCTTTCAGCATGTCAGGCTGATGACCTACTTTGCTGGTTTGACCATCTCCACGCTTCGTGTGTGGACTTTTTGATGTGTGTATATCGAGTTTTTTATAGTGATAGGGTAGCTGGACTAATGGTGTCCCACCTTTGGTCTACTTCCTGATAACAATATGAAATTTCTTTGCGTGCCTTCTGCCATTTTCTGTCCCCTTGTCATTGTTCTTCGGTGTCAGAACGGATTTTTCTCTCCTTTATCTTTTGGCATTTCCTTGATTGGCACCTTATGTCAAATACTGCAGCCTCGTATCTTGTGGCGTTGGCGGAGCTATATCAGCTTGCATTCAGGGTTGATACTACCACGGTCCCATTATGCAAGCTTTCTCATGCATTATTTCACCTCCGACCTCCTCATGCTGTCTGAGCCCGCCTGGTCCCTTGACCGGGTTATTCTTTTTCTTTTGTCTGCTCATTTTACGGTGTCTCCTTTGGTCCAGGATTGTTTTCGGGAAGTTTTGTTTTGCTTTCTCTGGCTTCCAGTTGTTGGGTGGTTGAGCTTCATGCTCTTCTTCAGCACTGGGGCTTTTGTTGTGTAGGTCCTGGTGGGCGCTTTTTTTCGTATGCAGACGGCTCCTTCTTTTCTGGTGAAATATGAGTCGGTTGGCTTCCTGAGGGCTACTTTAGTTGTGGATGAGGTTATCTTGAGATGATTTCAGGGCTTAGCATCCCCACGGTCCAGTCCTCTACCAGGCCTCCTTTTTGTTAAACATCCCCAGGAAGCAGCCCGTAGCAGCTGTCTAACTCCCAGGTACTTATTTACTGCTAGGTGAACAGGTGCATCTGGGTGAAAGAAACTGGGCCCATTTGTTTCCACCTCCTCCGGGGATCGAACCCAGAGCCTTAGGACTATGAATCCCGAGCGCTGTCCACTCAGCCGTCAGGCCCCCCACTGACGGCTGAGGTGGATGCATGGTTGATTCTGTTGGGGGTGCATCATGTGCTGTGTCCGGTGGCAGCTCTGGATTGCGACCTTTGTGCCACTGGTTCTGCTTCAGTGGACTCCATGTAAGTTGATTCTGGTTTCCCTGGTTCCCTGTTGTATGGCTCACATTTCTCAGGTTGTCTGCAATGTCATCAAGTTTAACCAGCCTGTAGTTTACCCTCGTCCCTATGATGTGAGCAAGTATGCTGCTTTCTCAGCTGTCTGCTAATATGTCTTAGACTGATATCTGGGCGTGGGAGTTTTGACGGTCTAACAGGGTTCTGGCAGACAAGTATCTTGTGAATGCTCTCGGTATTCAGAGCCTTTGTGTGGCTTTGGTTCGTGTGTCAATGTTGGATGTCTCTTCTTCGCTTTGAATACCTACGGTGCTTCCTCCTCCTCCCTGGTAACAACCATTTTATTCCTTCTCCATTGGCAGGTAACTTCAGGGAGCTACAAAATCCAGAATCCACTCCTCCAAAAATCCAGCGTTGAATATAATGAAACGTCAATTTTTGAGTAAGCCCCGGTGGCTTCCTGATTCACGTCCTCCCTCCCTCCCTCCCTCCCTCCCAGGGCATCAGGTTGGTTTCCATCATCATAAGAACTAGTGGTGGAGCAAGTGACTGACCTGGTCTGCCTCCATCCTCCCCCCCAAACAAGGGGGCAGAGGTGGGCCGAACTAGCTCGCATTAGAAAATTGCATTGGTCGGAGATGGGAAAATTACTTTCAGTTAACAACTATGGCTAGTAATCAGCAGCAGAAAATGTGATTAAGAGTGGCAAATCTCAATTACTTAGGTATGGAAAATCTTAAATTCTTAAAAGGAATACAGAATGTGTGACTGTCTGTATTCTAAACTAAGTTTGTCTAAATGACTAAATAACATGATGTTTAATGATAACAAGTTCCAGGTACAGTATTTAGGTATGGTGGAAACAAGGAACTTAAATGAAACACAAGTTTTAGGACACAATGAGACCTACTCATAGAAGGAAAGCATCATGTAAATGATTTGGGAATTATGATGTCTGGCGACCTGACATTTAGTGAACATAAACAAGCAAATAGCAGCGGCCAGGAAAATGATAGGACGGATTATGAGAACGTTCAAATCCAGAAACCCCACAGCAATGCTAATACTATTTAAATTACTGGTGCTGTCCCATCTCGAGTATTGCTTGGTACTCACTTTCTCTTTCACAGCAGGAGATATCTCTGAATTAGAGGGAATATAGAGAACATATACAGCACCCGTGGAAATGATAAAACATGTAAATTATTGGGACCATCTTAAAACTTAGCTCTCAAAAAGTACTCTTTGGAAAGGAGACGGGAAAGGTATCAAATAATATATACATGGTAGATACTTAACACTTTCTTAACATCGGTGACGGATATTGCGTATATACGGATGTCCGTTGGGATTGCATGTTGCATCCAAAATTAAAAATATTTGTTAAAATTCCATTTTATTTACAATCATTATGGGACTAGTTTTAAAATGCGCGCCTTTAGAGTGCGAACAATTTGATGCCAGAATGAACGTCATAGCATGAAAACTGTGGTGAGAAAACTGAATAGAGTACTGTATACACATTTTAGTGTGGGTGTGCAGATGGGTGCTTGCTCATGGGTAACCCTCGGCGGATTTTCTGGTTTGTTGCGGGTAGCACACCTGGGTTTTTTTTCTTGTATGCACATATCCCTTTAGAGAATTCTATTGCGAACAATTTGATACCAAAATGAATGACATTGACTTGAGAAACCTGAAAAGACTGTACACATTTTAGTGGGGGTGCTCGCTCACTGGAAATGCCAGGCCCACCTTGGGGTGGGGTGGGCTGGGGCGTGCACGCCGGGTAGCTCAAAGTGTTGAAGTACAGGTACAGTACCCAAATTTGCGCAGTAGATTAACAATATAACTTTTCCTTATTCTTATATCAGATATAGACAAAAATGCAAGTCACAGCTTCATATCATCTTTTGCAGACGACACACAAATCAGCATGAAAATTACCTCGGCTGAAGACATTGAAAAACTTCAAGCAGATATCAATAAAGTTTTCGACTGGGCAACAGAAAATAATATGATGTTTAACAGTGATAAATTCCAGGTACTCAGGTACGGTAAAAATGAGGACCTTAAACATAATACAGGGATACAAAATGCAATCAAATGTGCCCATAGTAGGAAAACAACATGTAAAGGATTTGGGAAAAATTTTGTCTGACGACCTAACGTTTAGGGAGCATAACTTAGCAAATATTGTGTCAGCCAGAAAAATGATAGGATGGATTACGAGAACTTTCAAATCCAGGGATCCCATCATAATGGTTATACTGTACAAATTACTTGTACTGTTCCATCTTGAGTACTGCTCAGTACTCGCTTCCCCCTTCAAAGCAGGAGAAATTTGCTGAAATAGTGGGAATATAGAGAACATATACAGCATACATAGAAGCAATAAAGCACCTAAATTATTGGGATCATCTCAAAGCTCTCCAAATGTACTCACTAGAAAGACGACGAGAGAGATATAAAATAATATACATGTGGAATATACTGGAGGGCCAAGTACCAAATCTACACAGTAAAATAACAACATAATGGAGTGAATGATATGGAAGAAAATGCAGAATAGAACCAGTGAAGAGCAGGGGTGCTATAGGCACAATCAGAGAACACTGTATAAACATTAGAGGTCCACGGTTGTTCAACATCCTCCCAGCGAGCATAAGAAATATTGTCGGAACAACCGTGGACATCTTCAAGAGAAAACTAGATAATTTTCTCCCAAGGAGTGCCAGACCAACCGGGCTGTGGTGGATATGTGGACCTGTGGGCCACTGCAAGCAACAGCCTGGTGGACCAAACTCTCACAAGTCAAGCTTGGCCTTGGGCTGAGCTTGGGGAGTAGAAGAACTCCTAGAACCCCATCAACCAGGTATCAACCAGGTATACTGGAGTGGAAGATATGGGAGGAAATGCAGAATAGAACCTGTAAAGAACAGTAGGTGCAATAGGCACCTTTGTGTAACACACTCCCAGCAAGCATTAGAAATACTGTTGGAACAATGGTGGATGTATTCATGAGGCATTTAGATAAATTCTTGCAAGAAGTGCCGGACCAACCAGGCTGTAGTGGACGTAGGCCTGCAGGCTGCGCCAAACAACAGCCTGTTGGACCAAGTTATCACAAATCAAGCCTGGCCTTAGGCTGGGCTCGGGGAGTAGAAGAAGTAGAACCCTCTTCAGACTTGTCCAATCAAATCCCTCCATAGAAGTAGCAACTACCGTTGCTCAAATGAATTTTTCATAGATGTGATGCCAACATCAAATCATATCAGATGTCACCCTATCCCCACTGGAGTTTGAAAAAGCCATAGACAGTATGCCTATGCACTCTGCACCAGGCCCCATCTCTTGGAACTCCATATTCATCAAGAACTGTAAAAAAACACTGTTGCAGGCCCTTCACATTCTTTGGAGACAAAGCCTAGATACTGTGTTATCCCTGACATACTAAAAACAGCTGAGATAGCACCACTCCATAAAGGAGGAAATAAGGCAGGGGCCAAAAATTATAGACTGATAGCACTAACATCAAACATCTTAACAATTTTTGAAAGAGTGCTAAGAAATAAGATCACAAGATACATGGAATCACAGCATCTCCATAACCCTGGACAACATTGTTTCAGAACACGGCGCGCTTACCTATCACAGTTGCTGGACCACTATGACATGGCATTAGATGCTAAGGAAGACAAATAAAATGCTGATGTAATTTACACAGATTTCACAAAAGCCTTCAACAAATGTGATGACGGTGTTACTGCACACAAAATGTGTTCAAAAGGAATTACTGGAAAAATAGGCAGGTTGATCTACAATTTCCTGAGTAACAAAATCCAATGTGTAATAGTCAACAAAATAAAATCTGGACCATCAACCGTGAAGGGCTAAGTCCCCCAGGGTACTGTGCTTGCTCCAGTACTTTTTCTCATCCTCATATCGGACATAGACAAGGACACAATCTATTGAACTGTATAATCCTTTGCAGATGACACTGGGAATTTTGAGAGTAGACAACATAGAGGACACAGGAAATCTTCAGTCAGATGTAAATCAGGTCTTTCAATGGGCTACAGAAAATAATATGGTGTTTAATGAAGATAAATTCTAGCTCCTGCACTATGGAGAAAATAAAAATATAAAAACAAATACCATGTACAAAACAGTCAAATCATATTATTAAACGAAAAAGCAATATTAAGGATTTGGGTGTGCTCATGTTGGAAGAGTTTACCTTTAAAGAACACAATAAAGAAGCCGTCACAACTGCAAGGAAAATGACAGGTTGGATAACAAGAACTTTTCAAACTAGAGATGCTATACCAACGATGATACTATTCAAGACGTTAGTGCTCCCTTAGAGTTGCACTTATATTTGCATATAAGAACAAATATTAAAACAATGTTACCAATAGTATAAGAAAAATTTCATAGTCATGTAAACAACACCTGCTTTTCTTCATTGTTGGGAATATGTTGGTGCGCATTTTAAAACAAGTTCTACAGTATTCGGATAATAAATGGAGCTTTTACAAATTGTTAAAATTTGACGCCGTTTGCATCGTTGGGCCTACTCTGTATTTTGGTTTTATGACATCGACACCGTCATCAGGCCATGAAAGTGTTAACAACATAAATTTTTCAACACCTATTCTATAATATAGTGCCACACCTGATAGAGAAATGTACTACTGCTTTGTATGTGAGGCAGAACTCCAACACCATAGGCAGGGATGTCTGTCCTTGTTCACCTCTACTCACACGGTGGATGAGTGCTGGCTCGTGTTGAACTGGAGTGCCAAATGTTCCAATTTATTATTATTATTATTTTTTTTTTTTTCAAATAATTTCTTATTATCTCTTACTGAGTTTAGAACTGGCATCATACATTTATTCCTTACATTTTCATCATGTTTTCCAATCACAAAATGTTTTGGGAATGTTTCTTTTTTATATAATAGCACTTGAATATATACTTCTAGAGGGCAGAGTATACCCATTGTAGGTGATAGCTACCGTCTTGTCGGGAGTTTCAAAAGTCCACCTTACAGCACAACAGACATTTAAACATAAACATATTACAAGGTTCTTATACTCTTCATAGCACTGATACTATGATACCATGTCCAATTAAATATTTCTCAGTCCTCACATCCCCCCTCACCTTTCAAGACAAACAAGATTGCAAAGCAAAAAAAAAAAAAAAAAAAAATATAGAGATCCTTTATGGCCCACTTAGACTCTGTGATACGGTATACTTAAATTACTGAGACCACAAGAGAGCACTCGAAATATACTTTCTTGAATGGAATAAGTGAAATCTCATAATATACACATGGAACTACAGTACTGGAAGGTTCCAAACCTGCACAATAAAATTACAACATATGGTATTGAGAGGTATGGCAGGAAGTGTAAAATATATCCAATAAAAAGTCTATATTCCATAGACACGATTCGAGAACACTAAACTTCAGAGGTCTATGACTTTTCAACCTCAAACTAAAAAAATATAAGGATATTGCTGGAACAGTAGTTGAAGATTTCAAGAAGGAACTTAAAAGTTTCTATTGAAGTCCATGGATCAGCCTGGCTATGTGAAGACAAACAGCTTCATGCTGGCCAGGCTGTAATAGAAGAATTATCGAAATCATTGACAGGTTAATAGGCTGATAAACCACTCTAGAGAGCACTAATGTCTTAAAAGTATCATTATTGGCATGGCATCTCTTGTTTGAAAGGTTCTTATTATCCAACTTGTCATTTTTGTTGTGTTCTTTAAAAATAAGGTCTTCTGACATGATTACTCCTAAATCTTTTATGTTGCTTTTTCTTTCATTAATGCAGTTGGACTGTGTTTTATATATTGTTTCTGCTTTCATTTCTTCATTTTTTTATATAGCCAAGTAATGGAAACTTATTCACATTAAACGTTGTTATTTTCTATGGATCCTTGAAAGACTTGATTAACACTGGCCCAGCGCACGAGACCCAGCCCACCCCAAGGTCGACCAGGCATTTCCCGTGAGCACGCACCTGCACTAAAATGTGTATATGCTTTTCAGTTTTCTCACCTCAATTATTGTGCTACGCCATTCATTTTGGTATCAAATTGTTCGCAATAGAATGCTCTAAAGGGATATATTCATATAAGGTCAAATGGCTCAGCATGCCACCCACTTCACACCCCAAGTTAGGCCGAGTTTTACCTGTGAGCACGCACCCACCACGGGCACTCAAATATTTATACGCTTTTCACTTTTGTCAGCTCGGCTTTCTTACTACGTTATTCATTTTGGTATCAAATTGTTCGCAATCAATAGGCATGCATGAAAAACTAGTCCCATAATGATTGGGAAACAAATGGATTTCTGGGGGGAGCCCCGTCGGCCCTGGAGCTTTACCAGGCTGATATGCTAATGTCAGACTTTGGCATCAGTCATGTGTATGGAGTTCGAGGGCCTACCGGGGACCACAGCCAGAACCTGGCCCCCTCAGAGAGGCAAGGGGAGCAATGGCCTATAGAAACCCCTGTGTGGTTGGAAGCATTCTATGTCTGCCATCGACCAGGTCAAGCATCCAGAAAGATAAGCATTCCAAAACAAACCCCTATTCTGGTTAAAATTGCTACCTAAAGCCGAACTAGTGGATAGAACTCCCCAACAGAAAACAAGCAAACTAGTATGACGTCACATGTCACCGCACACAAATATTTTAATTTGGAACGCAACATGGGACCCTGTCTCTATATTGTCTATTTTCGTGGAAATTCTAGTGTCATCTCCAAAGAATGTTACAGTACTATAGTTTGTATCATTGTCTACATCTGATATGGATATGAGGACGAGGAAAAGTACAGGAGCAAGCATGGTACCTTGGAGGACTGAGCTTGTCACAGTGAAAGATTCAAATCTTACTTCATTGAGTAATGCACTCTGGGTTCTGTTTGTTAGGAAGCTACAGATTCATCTCCCTACTTTGTCAGTGCAGTAATTTCTTTTGTGCCCATTTTGTGTGCAGTAACACCTTGGTCACATTTGTCTAAAGCTTTTGTGAAATCTATGTACTGTATATTACATCAACATTTTGTTTGTCTTCTATGGCATGTAAGGTCAGGTCATAGTGATGAAGCAATTGTGAGAGGCAGGAGTGCCCAGTTCTGAACCCATATTGCCTTGGGTTATGTAGAAACTAATTACATGTGTTTTGAGGTCTTGCTTATTAGCACTCGTTCAAAGATTTTTATAATGTGCAATGTTAGAGCTATTTGCCTATAATTTTTTGCATCTGCTTTACTACCTCCATTGTGGAGTGGCACGATCTCTGCTGTTATAATTATGGGATTATCAGGGATAACACCAGTATCTAGGCTCCCTCTCCAAAAGATGTTAAGGGCCTGTGATAGCAGTTTTTTGCAATTCTTGATGAATATAGAATTCTAGGAGCCTTGGCCTGGTGCAGAGTGAATGCTTACAATACTTAAATGAATGTTTAAAATCTCTCAATCTGTATTCCTTGGATTGTAGGCAAAATAAGGACATCACAAGCTACATCTAGAAAATATTAGGAGAACTGATTCAAAATCTGAAAACTGAAATAATTAAATAAAAGACCAAGAGGCATGGCAGAATGTGCAAAAAAGCCCTTTTGAAGGTTGAGGTGGAATAAGTTCACGTAAGAGATGCGTAAACAAAACAAGTCCACGACTTATCAACACCCTCCTTAGAAATATAGGGGAATTATTTAACTTGATCAGATGCCTGTTTATAAGAAACTTAATGAACACTTATAAAGGATACCTGATCTACCAGGCTGTGGTGCCCATGTCGGATAGCTAGCTGGAATCAAGAGAACTGGTGAGAGATTGGATCTCATTAGAAGTGAACCCCTGGAACCACCGAAAGGTAGCCAAAAACAGGTAGATAAGCTTTATCCCAGTTGTAACTTGCATTTCTGATTGTGTGATTTTTATTACTGAAAATGATCTGCCCCCTATTGTCCTCTTCCTCTTCAACAACCACCTCCAATACTTTATTCATATCAATTTTTTCAAAAACAGTCTTGTAGGAACATAAATCACACAGTGATCCATTAGCAGGATCAGAGATATCATGGTTGGTGTAAGACCTATGCAGATTTTCATTGTAACCAATGATACAATCAGGTTTATACATTTTCACCCTTGATGCAAAGTTGACTTTGCCAGTCTAACAACATTGCACTGTGTGAATAGTTGTCAATATATTCACCTTGCATCTGTCCCTCCAGCGCATGGATAACTTTTTATCACACTTTCTCAGCTGGCATTCACCCACTGCAATACAAATGCCAAACAATGGCATTTCCCTCCTGTGTGTCCTGACAGTGCCACATATGCCATTGTTGTGGTCAAGGAGGAATCTGGTCAGCAGGAGGCTGATATAGTAGTTGTCTGTGTAGAAGATATACCTCTAGTTCAGCAATGGTTCCATGAGTGTTTTCATGACACTGCCTGAGAACCCGTGTGGATCTTGACCTGGTGTATCAATATCCGTACCTGAATATAATATCATGTCCACGACCATACCAGTTTCGCAGTCACATAGCATGTAGAACTTTAGTCCAAACCTGTGCCGCTTTGATGGAATGTCCTGCTTGAACGCCAGTCATCCCTTGAAGAGAACTAGCGATTCATCAATCACGACATTATGTGCTGGTACAAAGTAGTCACGGAACTTTCCTCAGAATTCACTAAATATCTTCTGCACTTTCCACAGTCTGTCGTGTCTGTCTTCAGTAGCATTGTTCTCAAAGTGGGGGCACCTGAGGATTAGCAGGAACCTATTACGTTACATGTACGTGTTGAACAAGGGGGTTGGAATAAGACTGTCTTTGTTCCGATAATCCTGGATCACATGTTTTTTTGCTTGTTTCATCATCATGCACATTGCTAAAAACACATACATTTCCTCAATAATCGTGTCTTTACAACGTGTCATTCAAGAGGCAGGTAAAATTCCAGAGGCAATGAGTTGCAGTGTGTGTGTTTGTCTCTGCAACGAGATGCTCCATGAATGGCTGATCGAAATATGCCATAAAATAATCAATTTCAGCCATATCACCAGTATAGGGGCATAAGGGTGTCACACTAGCATCAGTATCATCAAATGCTGGAATTTGCGGGACAAAATTGTCACAATCTTCCCACACAAGTAAACCCATGTTTTTTGTTTTGGTGCCAACACCACTGCCTACCTCAGCACAAGCACCACCAGCACAGGCCCCAAAAACACGGCTCTGTTGTCTTGTGGTAGAGCTGCGTATGGGTATGGCTGGAGCTGAGGCTGTTCTGCGTAGTATAGGGCTACCACGAACACCTGATGTCGAGGGGCCCATTCTCATCTTTGTCCTCAGGCCGTGTGACATGCTGGTGTTTGCCTCGGCATGTTGCTGGCACAGCAAAACTCCACCTCGTAACATCAAAGCCTCTTGCACTCAGTTCATCAACACTGCTTGTATCTGAGCCTATGTCACTGAATCCAGAAAATGACTCATCACCTATACTATCACTTGGTAGACTCTGTCAGGTGAAACACGTGGTGATGGTACATCCAGTGGTGTTGACCTAGGGCGGCGTGGCAGGATGGCCGAGGCGCGTGTACTGTACAGTACACACACACTCCACAACGTCCACCTCAGTGTCCATATCACTACTGTCAGACCCCTGTGTAAGGTCTTTATCAGGACTGTAGTCTTCATTGTTACTAATATGTTTATCTTCAAACAATACATCCTGTATTTCAGCATCTGAGAGTCGTTTTTCAACAGTGTGGCTGACTGTAGACATTGATGGTGCATCAGACATGGTGGCTACTTTGAAACTGAGGCTCCCCATAACCGTGGGACATGCTGGGATTTTTCCTGGGGGAGGGGGGAGCCTCTTCGGCTCCCCAAAGCTATCCAGGCTGATATGAATGTACAGTATTAGACCCTGGTATCAGTCAAAGCGAATAGAGTTCTAGACCTACTGAAGACTACGAGCCAGAACCTGGCCACCTCGGAGGCATGAGGAGCAATGGCGTATAGAAACCCCTGTGTGAATTAAAAGCATTCTATGTCTGCCATCGACTGGATCAGGCACTCGGAAAGGTAGGCGCCCCAAAACAAACCCTATCTGGTTAAAAAAAATGCTACAGAAAGCCAAACTGTTGGACAGAACTCCCCAAACGAAAAACAAGCAAACGAGCATGTCACAACCATCACCGTGCTGCCATTTGCGTAGCTTCCCCCTCCCGGGGGGGGGGGGGGAGCCCCACACCCCCAGATCTGTGGCTGATGTGAGACCTGGCGATCGTGCGACTCTGGCTTCAGTTCAGACTTGTTCTAGTGCTGTGCCTTGTGGTGTGGTCCTGTCCTTGGTGGTGTGCAAGCCAGGAGTAATTTCACCAGTACTTGAGCTGTTTGTGCCTACCTTTGCACAAACCTCCCTACCTAGGGTTATCTTCCCTAGGTGCCCTGTAAGTACTGGCCTTGTGGCTTGGGGTTCCCTTCCACAAGTCACTTGGGACTTACCTCCACTGTGGTCTTTTAATGCTCAATGATTACCCACCCTTCGAGTTAGCTGGGGTGTTTCATGCACCCATTTGTTTCTGGGTAGGAGGTAGCTTTGTCACTGGTAGGGGGTGCAAGGTACTGTGCAGCTTGTTTTCACCATAATACAGCTGCTGGCTCTGTTCCACCTGTGACATTGTACTTGTGTAGGGTTTTTCTTTTCTTCTCAAATCTTCGTGTCTGGTTTTTCTGATGTGGGTCTATCACCATTTGTATGGTGAGTAGGTGGCTTCGTTTGATGGTGTCCCACCCGCGTACTTCGTCTCTGCGGCAGTATAAAGTTTCCTGGTGGTCCTTGCATTATTTCTTGTTCCTCCGTAGGTTCTCTTCTGTTTTGCATCGGGTTGTTTTGTCCTTCCTTTCTTGGTTGTTTCAGGACTGTTATCATATGCCGAATACCGTCGCCTCGTATTGTGCGGTGCTGGCAGAGCCGCTTAAGCTTGCATTCGGGGTCCCAAACCTGCACTCACAAATAATATCACATGAGACCAGAAGGCATGGCAGGATGTGCAGAATACCCCCATTGAAAAGCAGAGGTGCAATAGGCACTGAGAGAGAGAACTATCAACATCAGAAGCCCAAGACTGTTCAACATGCTTCCACTATACATAAGGGGCATAACTGGCCGACCCCTCGCATTGTTCTAGAGAGAACTGGATAAGCACCTCCAAAGGATACCTAATCAACCTGGCTGTGATTCATATGTCCAGCTGCGAGCAGCCGCGTCCAAAGGTCGGGTTGGGGAGCTTCAAGCTTTTCTTCGTCGTAGAAGTTTCTGCTCTTTTGATCCTGGTGTTAGGTTTGTTCGTTCGCAGCCATCTCCTTCTTTTCTGGAGAAGAATGAGACTGCTGCTTTCCGAAGGGGTCATTGGGTTGTTGATGCTTGGCTGGTTCGGCCAGGGATGGTTGTGTCAGATTCCAGCTCTTTGCAGTTACCAGCGTGTCACGGCTCGGTGGCTGGGGACGTGGTTTGGGTTGACCCAGTTTCTTTTCTTCCCTATTCCAGGGTTCGGGTTTTCTAGGTTATCCGCAGGGTTATGCGGTCCAGCTGGCCTACATTCTATCCTCATGCCCAAGACGTTCGTAAGATTGCTGCTTTGGCTGCCGTCTTTGATAACATGTCTTGGGCTGACATTTGGGCACAGGGCTTTTTGGATGTCGAAGAGGGTCCTGGCCGCTCGCTACCTAGTCAGTGTTCATGGCCCTAGTTGGACATGTGTCGCATTGGGTCTGCGGTTGCAGCCAGTTGTCTCGACTTCGAGTTGAGGAGCGAATGGCGACCACCTCCTAGGTAAGTCCCTCTTATTTTATCTTTGGTTAAGTAGTTCCGGGAAGCCAAAGGGGCTACCCCCCAGAAAACAGAGAGCCTCTGGCTCCCTGGCAACCCTCCCTCCCTCCAGTCAGCAGTTTTCGCATGTTTTGACATCCAGCCTCAGAACTGGGGGTGTGGATAGCTGGTATGGGGGTCTGGGACTCCCCCTTTCCCCTCCCAGGGAGGGGGGGGGAGAGCTGTGCAGATGGCGGCACGGTGACGGTTGTGACGTCATGCTCGTTTGCTCGTTTTTCATTTGGGAGAGTTCTATCCAACAGTTTGGCTTTCTTTAGCAATTTTTTAACCAGATAGGGTTTGTTTTGAGGCACCTACCTTTCTGGGTGCCTGACCCGGTCGATGGCAGACATAGAATGCTTCCAACCACACGGGGGTTTCTATAGGCCATCGCTCCTCGTGCCTCTCTGAGGGTGGCCAGGTTCTGGCTTGTGGTCTCCGGTAGGTCTAGAACTCCATTTGCTTTGACTGATACCAGGGTCTAATTCATTCATATCAGCCAGGATAGCTCTGGAGGAGCCTCCGGGTCTCACCAAGAAAATAGCGTTTTATTACATTCACCGCTGGTTTTTTAAAAATGGCGGACAATCACTGGAGGCCTCAGGCATCCATCTCATACCCAATTCACGCCAGTTTTGAACCCTATGATATACCTACGATTGCCATGTGGCGCTCTGTGCACCCTCAATCCAGCACCACATGACACCCTGTGCAGTGCTGTGGTTTAACCCCTCATCCCATCCCAGTGCCCTTAAGGTCCTTGTTTTTCAGATAGTGCTGTCCATCTTTTGACTGTTTTTCTCCTGTGGCATTTGCTTCTGTATTTTTGTCGAGCAGTACCTATACGCGACCCCAAGAGTGTAACACTTACATGCTGTGTTTACTATGTTAACCTGCAATGTAAAATGTGATTCTTGTACTCTGATTTGTGGATTTGTACTCACTGGATTTGTGCACCCCCCTTGAGGGACTTGAAAGTAGAGGAGGGTAGAAATAGCCTGAGCTACTCTATCCCTTTGAGATGTGTTTTATTGTCTCAATAAACATACTTGAACTTGAACCTTTACTCGATGTTCCTGCTTGGTTTACTTTGGGGCCCCGGCTTATCAGGTGGCTGCAGATTTACGGGCCAGGTTTGTCTATAAATATTGAATAAAAAAGTAGGTTTGAATGTAATGCCTTTCTGGTGGTTCCTTGGTGACTCCTATGGAACCTCCCTTCTCCAGGTCAGGAGCTTTGGGTTTCTGTCTTCCTGGCTGTAACTGAGATGTCAAGGTTGGTGGATTGAGGAGGAAGGTGTTCAGCCTCCTGGTGGTGGCCTGGTGGAACTAATGTGAGTACTGCTTCGTGACCATGTGGTTCATGAGTCTTGGGGTTTTGCTGTCCTGCTTTCTATGCTTTTGTTTATCTTGCTGTTTTTATGTTTCAATTTGCTCACCTTTTTGGTGGTCTTTTCTTGGTTTGAGTAATTTACACTCCCTCTGTTCATTGCTCGCTCGCTCGCTCGCTCTCTCTCTCTCTCTCTCTCTCTCTCTTTGTAGCGTATATGACTTGCAAAGGTCTGACCTTTCGGAATTTGGTCCAGAGCTTGCCAGGTAGCAAGGAGCCAACAAGGATCCACCAGAAAAAGGCATTTCAATACAGTCAATGCTGATTTATTATTCTATATTCATAAGTGAAGTCATCAAAATACAATAATGACAATGTAAAAAAAAAATATTTTTAATATGGGTATGCCTGTGCTAGATCTGTGTCGGGAACTGAAGCAGCCATAGTCACACAATCAAAGTCTGTTGTGGTTGCCAGGTCCTTCTGACCCACCATTGTAACCATTGAGGCTACACTGTATTCTTCATACTTAACAGCTATTTTAACTATTTTATTATAATGTACACTAGTATATTTATGAGGTTTCAAGCAGGCCGATGATATTCAAGCAGGTTTATTCTTGATATGAGAAAATAAAAAGTATGTATTCGTACTGCAAATTTTGTATATCAAGGAAAACAATCTGTGAACTATGTTGATGAACATGGCAGCTCTAAAGTAGTTTCATTTATATATATATATAATATGCAAAAATTACTGTATACGTTTGCAGTACTGTACTCATAAAATATATATAAATCATATGAGAAGTAGGTAAGAGGGAGAGAGTATAGTTTACCAACTTTTAGAGTAATAAAATGAGAGAAGACATCAGTCCAGAGAAAAATCTTGAAATATATACAGGTAATGACAAATATTATTGAAAAAATTGCATTTATTATATCTTTCACACTATATAACCTGTGGCTCCTAATAGCTGTCAGCATGCAACAGCGGCCACACCCCAATAAACCACTTCGGCTGAATGGCAAAATCAGGTGAGGATACTCAAAGGTTTGAAGCCGTCGGTGAATTATGGCTTGTCTACCTACACATGCGAACACTGAACCTGGAACCTATTAACTTCATTTGTTTTTGAAACTGATAATGTTCTGTTCCTTCACTCTGCTTCTGGATTTAAAACATAAGAAATTGTGTTCATTATATCATGACAGCAAACCCTGCTGGAAGAAATTAGTCAGGTCCTTCTGTTTGCACATGCAGTAACAGGCTGTAACACCACCTCTGTCCTCTGTAAAAGAGGTAAATGTAATACACTGAAGCTTCTTCAAAATAACTGTGACATAAGCCTTCTTCAACCAAAGAAGAAGTAAGTGTTGAACAAGAAGAATTTCAACCTCACTTACTTGGATGATAAAACAGTACTACCTTAGATGATTTATGGTACTACAGATACAATCACCGGATTTCCAGCCAGCCAGTCGGCAAAATGTTTTGAATCCACATCTTTGTCTCCAACTAGTGATGCAGAAGCTCAGCATCCATACCGTATCTACCTAGAGGTTTACCAGTAGAAAGGTAATGAGATGAACCCTACTGACTGGGGATGGATAAGAAAGGGAGACACCTTGGTACCCATGTGCATGATCAGATACCCTATACCTGCCAGATACCAGATATCTGGCAGATATCCTGCCAGAGTTGTTAACACTCGTCTCATGCACTTGTAAATCAAACAGTAGCAATTGATGCGAATGTCTGAGATCTGGACTGAAATGCTCTGCCATGTGTTCAGACTGTCAAGGACTATCATGCAGAATTCTGAAGAAGACATTGAACTTGTCTGATGACGAAGATGATAACTTGTCTAGCGTCTGCAGATAATGTAGTAGTACTTGTTATTCACTGGATTATGATTTCTGTAAGTTTGATTCTAAAATGTTTCTATAAAAATATGCTTGCTTACTTTAAGCTTGAACTTGATAACCCAACATCCACAAGATGTTGAGGGGGGGGGGGGGGGGTGATCTTCATGACCTTTTCCTTGTGCGTCTTCCCCAAAGTGTTTTTCAGTGGCTAAGGAATATACAGTACACTGAAGACCAGGTTGATCCTCAATTTATGGTGGATCCTTGTCCCTAGTTTGGGAAGTGACCGAGGGTTCATTCAGAAAGGAGCATTTCATATTACTCGATGCCCATTTTATTTCTACAGTATTTTTCTTAACTGTATTATTTGATTTATTTGGCATCAATGACATTGTTACTGTGCCAGAGAAGTTATCTATGCATTAATATGTAAATTTAATTTTTCTTCAGATCCCAAACCAGTAACGCCAATTATTTCCTTTCAGATCCCAGTCCAGTAACCCCAGCTGTAGACATCTACTCATTTGGGATGGCAGCTTTGGAGATGGCTGCTCTGGAGATACCCGGAAATGGTGACTCAGGCAATGTTGTCACACAAGAACAGGCAAGTGAAATTCCTTTATTTTTGTTAAATCCTAATGTGAACCAAGTTAACAAAAGCATAACTTGGTAAAAACTGTCTTTGGACAATTTTAATTATTATTTATATATACTGTATAAGGGTTCTTACATTCTTGTAAAGCCACTTGCACACATAGCATTTCGGGCAGGTCCTTAATCCTAATTTTCCCTGAAATACGATCTGCCAAATCGTTCAACTATTAGGTACCCCATTCACTGCTGGGTGAACATTTTCTATACTGTGGAGACATAATCAGTCATAATGTAACAATGCTGGGTGAACAGAGGCTACAGTTAAGGATTGGCGCCCAGTTAATCCTCCCCGGGCAGGATACAAACCCAGGCCAAAGCGCTTGCGAAGCGTTGGGCGAGTGTTTTACCACTGCACCACGGTGACTGATAAATATAAGGCGACTAGTCTAAGTTAGATTTTGGTAATTTAATTTTTGAGGCAGTTTTTGTTTAACCTTATTCTCTGGTGGTTTATATTTTGGGAAAAGCTTTGCCTGTTGTATAAATTAGAAGAACTACTTAGAACACTTCTAAAAAAAAATTAGAAGTTACTGGGTTAAAATTGTGTTTTCCTGAAAAATTGGATTTCTGTATAGCAGTTCCCTCTAAACAATGTATTAAATCTGTCGACTAGAGTTCCTCAAAAGAATTCCGATTCTTGGGAAGAAAAACTTAATGTTAGAAGGGGTAACAAGGTTTATATTTATATTTATAAAAATAAAAATTTTGAGGCATGCACACATACTGAGAGGGCATGCACATTGTGTACTGATCATGTAAATATCACAGGTGTGTGAATGCGGTGTAACTTCATGTTACTTGAGTATTTTCACTGGCGTTTCTTCTGATATATCATTATTTGTGAGTTGAGGTCATGTTGTACAACATTCATAGTACTGTACTGGTACATCAGATAAAGGTTCTTTTCATGGTCATGGCTGTGGAAGTAAGCCAGTGGCACCAGCAGTACTAGTTGCTCATGAGTGAGGTTGGTAGCTAGCCAAGAACTCCGGGTGACCTGCGATGCCATCTCTTGAGGTCTGAGTGCATTAAGGTGAGGGTTAATCACCTGCCTTAATGAGTGGATGCTGACATGTATCTTAACTTCAAACAGCTGCTTGTTTTGTTTTGCCTTGCCTTTCTGATGAATTTTTTCTCAGTTCTGGATAACTCTCTAATTCACAAGCCTGTGTGTGTCAAATTTTGGTCGTGTCTCTTAGTAGTTTAGTGTCAGTCTCGGATATATGGTTTGATTCTTAAGGCTTGGCTACAGATAAGTTTAAGCATCAGGAGGTTACTTGGGGCCCAACAAAAAAGTGCATTTCATTACATGCTTGATTTTTCCATTGTATTTCATTTCGTCCTTTTGCTATGACGAGTGTATTTCTTTGTAACTTGGCTATCGGCAAGCAGTGATGGGAGTGGTCCTGTTTTGCAACCATTTTCAAAACAAAGGGCCCAAATCATTCAGACTTTTCTTGTAATGAATTTCCTTCACTTCTAAAGTTCAAAATTGGAGTTCTCAAAATGATTCACACCTCTGAAATATAATTATGCAACAAAAGGGTTAAAGAGAATTGACACATTTAAATGAAATTTGTTCTTTGCAGGTGCTAAGAACTATACATTCCTTGGAACATGAACAACAGAGAGACTTCATACAGCAGTGCCTAAATCGTGATCAGAGTCAGCGTCCAAGTACAGCAGAGTTACTCTTCCACCCGGTGTTATTTGAGGTCCACTCCCTTAAACTCTTAGCAGCTCATGCTCTTATACACAACCCCAAGAAATGTAAGACGCTCCCTGTTTTCAAATTTTTTATTAATAAGTTCCAGAGAAGTATAATTAATAAAGAATATTGGAAAATATTGCACTCTCATAAATATAATGAAAATTAAAAGTGGACAAGGATAAATTTGACTTTACTGTCCAGTGTACCTTAATTTTTGTTGTTTTCAAGTACAGTGTTGCAATGTCAGGGATGAGATTGGCAAGGGTTCAGTTCGGCACACATGCTGATGTTTATTATATTTAGTTTCTTACTGAAGATGTTCCAGTAAAGAATTATTTTCTGTTAAAAATGGATCTTTTAAAGTACTGTACTGTACTGCGTTTACCATGTCTCGTTTCAGCAAACAAATTTATAGACAATTGTGTTGAGGATATGCTACAACACCAGTACCATAATGACAGTGTAGTGGCAGAGATCAGACACAACAGTGGTGATCCAACACTTTTTCGTATGGCAGATATTCCTGTTATAGAAAAGTTGGAGAAATTCATTGAAGATGTCAGGTATGTGACTGTTATTTCTCCAAGGCCTACACTTCTTTGTTCTGCCTATTGAACACTGCCTCACTCATACTTTCCACTGTTACCTAAAATCATTCTCCCTTATTGCAAACTGAAGGAATACTAACTTTTTAAAATGCATACATAATGTCTCCTTAAATTAAATTTAAGCCATTTTATGCAGACAAAATATATTTTCAGCTACTGTACTCCTTTTGTTTGGTAGTTTTCATACGCCCACCTCTCTCATTAGTGTTAAGAGGACTAACTACAACTTCAAAAGTTTCCTGGAATTTGTGTGGTACAGTACCAGCATAACCAAAAGGTCTGAAATGTTTCACTTTTCCCTCACGACTCTTCACTCTTTAGTTCTCCATTTATAATGATGCTTCCTTCATACAGAATTATCCTTTTATGTACCTGTAAATATTTGAATGTCATGATTCTTATTTGCAAGATAGTTACTGGAATGAAAGATATGATAGAAGGAGCATTACAAGATCACTCCAGGGGAAAAGTAATGGTTATATAACTCCCAGTTATAGAAAATAATGTTAACATCAAAGGTCCAAGACTTTTCATCTTATTTCCAGCAAATATATATAACATGTTGCTGGTGCCAATCAGTAACTTAGAGGGAACTTGACAACTTTATTTAGTAGGTGATTGACATTGACCAGCCAGGTTTTGATAGCTATGTTGGCTTGCAGGCTGCAAGCAACAACAGCCAGTCTAATCAGGGAAGCCTGGTTTCAGAACAGACTGCAAGAATACAACAGCACCCAGAACCTTTTACAGATAGTCTACAGGTAATTATCACTGCTAGAACCACTAGTAACATGCACAAATTTATCTTCACTTTTATCAGGAATTGACTTTATTACATGATACACAGTCATGAAAAAGTGATGAAGCACATTACTAGTGTGAGGGAGAATGGTTAAGTATGTTTGTTTTTACTTCTGAGATGGGAATATTGAGGGAGCCTGGGACGATGCTTTGACAGTGTTGGCAAAGTCAGGTATGTGTGATGTCACCTTGCTCAGTGAATATACAGTATGTGGATAGGGTCATCAGGAAGGTCAAGGTCAATATTTTAAGAAATGGGGAATAACATCAATTTATAGGCCTAATATGACTAAGTGGAGCATGTCAAGTTTCATGTATGTAGATGATAGTTTTAACAGAGAGTGACAAAAGAATTATGTAGATGAAAATTTATTCATATTAGAGAAGAATGTTGAAAGTGAATGTAAATCAAAGTAAAGTTTTGGTGGTGGTGAGAGAGAAATGTGAATCTTGTAGAGCTGACAGTGTTCAATCAGTTTGAATATCTTGATGTAGACTGTCGTGAGACAGGTTAGATTTACACTACTGTTAAACTGTGTCATTGCGACAGCAGTCCCGTTCAGTACAAGAGGAACGGCAGGTCCGGACAAATGGTTCCGTTCTAGGTTGATCTGCCAGTGCAGCTAGGCTTTGTCTGTGGGATTATACCTGAAATCCTCTAAGGCAGAATCCCAGCTGGAGAAGTAACAAAATCGTGTACAGCTGGCATTGGGATGGTCAAAGACCGGAGTATAAAGGAGAGAGACCTGTGCCATTCTGGACTTCCCTCTCTCTCTCTCTCTCTCTCTTGGGAGGAGGGAGGCAAGGCGAGGGGCGGTGCGTGAGTTGGACTCATGTAAGTTGAACCCGGGGAAGTCAGGCCAAACAGTGTGGGCGCCTCCATCCCAAATAAAAAAATCTTGAATGTTAATGTGCTGTTCCAAATTGTTCGTAGATGACTTACGTACTGGTCAGGGTGTTGTAGGTGACAGAGCAGCATCCTCACTGCAATGTACTAAGGTTGCAGGTTTTGTCACGCTCCACGATGGCGACAGCCCTCCAATGAGGGCCTTGGTTTTATTTGTTATTTGTCATTTATTTTGGTTTTACACGGGAAAGTGCAGAAATAGAAAACTTTTGATTCATGTTAGTAGGCATAGAACCTGCTAACGTTGAATTAGGCTTACCTTAGTATTATTATTAGTTTTCTCCTGGCACATGATCCATCCATCCAGTTTTCAACCAGGTCCCCAATTTCTTTCTGAACAGTGGCAAAGAGTTAGGATTGATGCCTCTATCCCTTTCTATCCAGATTTCTGATACAGCACAAATATGTGATTGATGAGACTAATATGTGCAAGTGAAATTAAGAATAAACTGATTCAAGCCAGGAAAGAGGCTGGTACAATGTAAACTCTGACTAGAACAACAAGATGGGAGTAAATGCAGCTAGAAGGTTGCATACAGGAATGTATTGATGCAAAGGAACCATGGGGCATGAACATTAACAATCAAGAATTAAGAAGCAAGTGTGGTGTTAGCAGAACGTAACAGTACGGAATGAAAGTATCATGGAGAGATGTAAATTTCAAGTCGATAAAAGGCTAGAATTTACCGATGACATTGAATGAATGAATGAATGATGGTTGACTGATGACTAGAGTGTATGTGAATGAATTTGCAGGAAGTAGGAGGAGAGGAAGGTCAGTAAGAAATTCAGTAAGGAGGACATATTGAATGTGTAAAGAATAAAGAGTTTGAGTGTGAACAACATATGGAATACTGTATAGAGTAATTGGACTTGTTTGTGACAATTTGAGGAGTACTGTACACCTGGTCTTATGAGGTGGTGGGGGTGTTCAAATGAATGACTGCCAGTGTGATGGTGGTGCTTGTTTTATCCAGAATAATGCATGCAAAAGAATGTCTGCATAAGCAAAATCCAGATAAACCATTGGCAAGCTTAAGCCCAGTTTTTATTTTTTAAATTGGGACACATTTTTCCATGTATTTTAACACATGTACAAGTGATTAAAATATCTGTAATTGTTTTTGTAATTGAAATATTAAGAAATGTGTTGGCCCTCAAAATGTCAACAAAGGTATTTTCAAGGATTTTGCTTACAGTTTGTGCAGAACTTGATAATTACTCTATTGTTTACATAAAAATGCCCCTGTCCAATTCTAAAGTACTGTCTATTAAAGAAGAAAGAGGCATAGGAAGAAAAATTGAAACAGCTGCTGGCTGCTAAATTCCTCAAATAGTTACTTTCTGAACATATGTTTCAGAACATTTTGATACACGTTAACATTTACATGTAATTCAAGGATTCTCATGTTAATAAGCATTAAATTTCTCCATGTTTCATGTACTTTAGGATGGGATAGTGTGGATTGGTGTATTTGGTCAAGAATGTGATGGTAAACATTAACAAATCTACAAGGCCGTGATGAGGGTTCGAACCTACGTCTGAGAGGATCCCTTGTGGATTTGTTCATTTGATGCATCACGCTACTGTGATTTCTGTGTGTAATGGTAAACATTACTTAAGCTGTCAGTCAGTTCAAGTAATGAAAATCACATAATTGTTACACAATGCAAATTTTCTATGTTATAGCTTCTGGCATTGCAAAACTGTTTATGCTATACTTCTTACTATATTAAAAAAAAAGTGTTGATGGGTTATGTAGAATGAGAGCAGCAGAGGGTGGTGAAAGTGAAGGCAGTTACCAGCGAGAAGAGTTTGAGGCTGCTTACCACTCACAAATATAGATGTACACAGCTATCAGTTGGTTAGGTTGTTACTTATGCTGCCTTTTTATATGCGTGTATACTAGGATCGGCACTATATTGTCATTCAGCAAACCAATTGCTCATTTTCCATGTATCCTGATATATGAGAAATGTATTTAGAATACATTCTTTCTAGATAATGAGTAATAAACTTAATAGGGATCTGGATAAAGGAGTTTCTGACTAGTGTGAATGATTTAACAAATGAAATGAAAAATGAATTGGAGCACTGTGGTGGCTCAAACCAGTGATCAGCGTACTCTACACAGGAAGTCTTGGCAGCTTCTACTGAAACCAGTGCAAAAATGACATATAACCCCCCACCCCCCAGGCACTCAGTAGTTCATCAACTGTATGGTCCAGCGTCAAATACACAAAGAAATCACACTGCCATGTAATATATCAAGGAGAAAATCAATTGGAGCACTTAGGTGACCTGAACCAATGATTAGGGTACTCCCGAGTGTGCACCTTTCCCCTGTACCATGACGTGGTATAAGTTTTACAACCAGGGATTCCACTGAATCCACAGGAAGTCTGGAGGCTTCTACTGAAGCCAGTCCAAGTTTCACAAGTAATCCCCATAAATTTACGTGTAAGCCAAGTAGTTCATCACCCATATTCGCACTTATATGTGTCGCTTGCCTCCGGAGACTAGCATCTTTACAGCGGAACTTTATGCTATTCTCTATGCTCTTCGTCTCCTGCTTTCTCGTTGTCAGTCTTCCTTTGTGGTTGTTGTTGACTCTCGTAGTGCCCTCATGGCTCTCGGGTGCTTTAATCCAGTTCATCCAGTAGTTGTCGAGATCCAGCATTGGCTGTTTCTCGTTCACAGTAAATTTAAGTCGGTTGAGTTTTGTTGGGTTCCCAGCCATGTTGGCGTGTCTTTAAATGAGCGTGCGGATGCTGCCGCTAAGGAAGCTGTCCGCTCTTGTCCCATCTCTCGTAAAGGCATTCCGTATTCCGACTTTTACCCGGTTATCCATTCCTCAGTCCTTACCCGTTGGCAGGCTTCTTGGTTGTCTGTTACTGGTAACAAGCTACGTACTCTTAAATGTTGTGTTTCCTCGTGGCCGTCCTCCTTCCACCGTAACCGGCGGTGGGAAACAGCTCTGGCGAGGTTGCGTATTGGCCATACTCGCTTAACCCATGGTCACTTGATGGAGCGCCGCCCTGCTCCTTATTGTCCTAGTTGCATTGTCCCTCTTACGGTCGTGCATGTCCTTCTTGAATGTCCTGACTTCCAGGACGAGCGTGTGTCTTGCTTTCCGACCGCCCCTCGCGGTCACCTATCCCTCGATAGAATTCTTGGTGACTCGGATACTTTTGATATCGTTCGCCTTATGCGTTTTTGTTCTCGTATTGGCATCCTTGGTGATATTTAGCGCCCTCTGATTATTTTGCGTATTTGATGGTGCTACATAGCCTTCCCGGTTTGGTGCCTTCTTTGATAATTACTTACTTACTCATCACCCATATTCTCCAGCTTCAAATACACAAAGAAATCACATGGGATTCCTCTGAATCCTAGGTTTATAATTTACAACATTTGGTGGTACAGGGGTAAGGTGATAAGCCTAAAATGGAGAATGGCAAACAAAAATATCATAGCAGGGAACCACCCGGGAAATAATCAACCACAGGTCAGAGAACTTTTGAGATTCTGTGACACATTCTCTCTCAATCAACAGATTACAGAACCAACTAGGAATGAAAACACACTAGACTTATTATTCACAAATAATGATGAGCTAATCAGACATTACAATCTCACATACTACATACTCAGACCATAAGCTCATTGAAATGCAAACTAACATTAATAACAGTAGTGGGCCCAAGAGAACCACCAAGCGAGAAGGGGTATTCAATCAATTTAATTTCAACATTAAGAAAATCGACTGGGAAAAAATATAGACCTTGCAAACATTCAATGGGAGACGGTCTTAAGTGACAAAACTCCCACACAGGGAATAGCTCAACTGACAGCTGAAGCATACAAGGTCTGCTTGAAACACGTGCTTGTGAGGAGGGTCAGAAAGAAGACCACTCTAGAAAGAGAACGCAGACGACTGTACCGGAGAAGGAAAAAATAACGGAAATGCTTAAGCAGACACAACTATCACAAGAAAGGAAGATAAACCTAAACAGGTTGATTGAAGAAATAGAGCAAACGTTGAAGCGATCATACGATTCTAGGGAAATGGAATTGGAACAGAAAGCTATACAAGAGATAAAGAAAAATTCAAAATATTCCACCAGTATTGGACCTTTAATTACAACCGAAGGTACGTACACAGAGGACAACAAAGAAATTAGTGAAATTCTAAGAAGCCAATATGAGGCTATGTTTAACACACCTTCAGACCAGGAAAGGTTGCTGAAATAGAGGGAATACAAAGAACATATACAAAGCTTTCATCTCATATTTGGAGAGCATATATAGCTCTCCAAATGTACTCACTAGATAGGACACGAGAGAGATATAAAATGAGAGAGATATCAAATAATATACACGTGGAAAATAACTGGAGGGCCAGGTACCAAATCTACACAGTAAAATAACAATGTACTGGAGTGAACGATATGGAAGAAAATGCAGAATAGAACCAGTGAAGAGCAGAGGTGCCATAGGCACAATAAGAGAACACTGCATAAACATCAAAGGTCCACGGTTGTTCAACATCCTCCCAGCGAGTATAAGAAATATTGCC
This sequence comes from Procambarus clarkii, assembly GCF_040958095.1. Taxonomy (NCBI): domain Eukaryota; kingdom Metazoa; phylum Arthropoda; class Malacostraca; order Decapoda; family Cambaridae; genus Procambarus; species Procambarus clarkii. The sequence goes on along the minus strand of NC_091237.1, from coordinate 16,174,363 downwards.
GGAACAACTGTGGACATCTTCAAGAGAAAACTAGATTTTTTCTAAAAGAAGTGCAGGACCAACCGGGCTGTGGTGGGTATGTGGGCCTGCTGGCCGCTCCAAGCAACAGCCTGGTGGACCAAGCTCTCGCAAGTCTAGCCTGGCCTTGGTACGGGCTTGAGGAGTAGAAGAACTCCCAGAACCCCTTCAAGCAGGTATCAGGCAGGTAAGGTGCACGACTGGGAGTACCCTGATCACTGGTCCAATTGCTTTTCTTATTGATACATATCATGTTAGTATGATTTCTTTGTGTGAATGGACAAGTGATATACAGTATATCTGTTTTAATATCTAATATACTGTTACAATGTTATTAATTGTTTTTTATCTAGGCTGATTCCTTCCTACCCAGTGAAAGTGGGAAAATGGGTGGTGATACAGTAATGAATGGATTTATGTTGAAGGGAGAGCTGAAGTATTGTAGGGTAATACTGTATTTGTTAATGGTGGGATCAGTGTGGAAGTTTTGTGGGTAATAATTATTGTTGATGTATAGTTAAGAAGTATGGCAAAGCAATGTGTAGATAATGAGAGAGTTGATGGTTTATGACCAGGTAGTACGTATGTGTTGATAATAAGGAATAAAGAGGGGTGGATTCTTAACCCTTAAAAAAGTTTAATATCCCCCTTGGGACTCGCAGAAACTGCAATTTTTGTTCTCATTTGCTTGAGGGGGCGGGGGGGAGCCTTCGGCCTGTGGGCATCTGTCTTGACCTTCTTTGACTTTGGCCATGGCGGTTCACAGGTTCCATGCTCACTTGGTTTCCTTACCTAGTTTACTTGGTCCAGGATGTCTTTCTTATGGCACGTCTCTCGTTGGCTTTTGTCTCTCATTGTCAGGGTGGGGAGCATCAGGTTCTTCCCTGGAGGCATGGGTTCTGTTCTGGCATGTGTGGCACTTTCTTCATTTGCAGCCTTATCTTTTTCTGGTAAAGAATAGTTGGTTGACTTCCAGAGGGATCCCTTTGTGGTTGATGTGTGCTATACACAGCCAGGGGGTGCTTCATTTAGTGTGTCCAGTTGGAGCAGTTTGTTGCTCCCTGTGTGCAATTCGCTGTACATTGGTGGATGACCTGTTTGTTAATCTGGTTTCCCTCATTCTCAGTTCCAGGGTACATTTTTTCCTAGTTTGCTGCTGTCTCATTAAGGCTAACCAGACTGCAGTCTACCCTCTAGCCCACAATGTTCGCAAGTTCATGGCTTTGGGCCACTGTGTTAGCTACTATATTGATAGACTGATATTTAGGCTTGGGAAAGTTTTGAAGCTCATTGAGCAGATACCAACCATCGGCTTGGTATTTGGTCTATGTTCCTGGTTCTACTTGGGCTTGCGTTATCCGGTGTTTGGTTTCCCAGTTCGGTGTCTTGCATTCAGGTGTGTAGTTGCCACTCTGCTCTTCCTGGTGTGTCCCATGTTTTCCGTTTGCTCTGTTGCTAGATAAATTCAGGGAGCCACCGATGAGGATTCTCCAGAAAAACCAGCCCCTCCCTGGTTTCCTCCCCACATTTCAGGTATGTCAGTTAGTGGTATATCATCTCCAGACTGACTCCTTACTGGCCCTTAAGCAGGGAGCTCCCAGGGTACCACCTGGTGGTGACTTGCACACTAAGAGGGTTCAAGCTAAGAGTCGAGTAAGTCAGTGAGTCTTTAGGTGCTTCATTTTAGGTGAACCTTGTGAGTTGTCTGTATGGCTTCACTTACTTTCTGGATGCTTTCTCAATGTACTTTCTTATCAAAGACTTGGATATAGCTTTTTTATGCCTACCCATTTACACCTGGCATGCTAATTACCTCTCTCAATGTTAAAGTTTTCATCAGTTCTTATTAAAAGTTGTTGGTGGTCTTGCTTCAACAATCTCTTCCTTTAATGCATTTCACTTCTGACCATCCATACAAAGAACAAGAACTTGCTTACATCTGTTCTACTCAATTGCAAGTCTAGTCTCCCAATGTCTCCTCATCCTACCTCTCTTTAATTTGATAGGCTTCCTTGCGTCCTTTATTCACTTTGTCTATTCCCACAAGAACTTGTATACAGTTTATACTATCCTTTATCTTTCTTCTCTCTTCAGAGGTTGTGAGGGAAAGTCTCGCACCATGTCCTCATAGCAGAGGCCTCTCAATTATGGTACTAATCTAGTTGTAAACTTTTGAACTTTTTCAAGGTTCTTTTTATGTTTTACAAGGTGTGGGTTTCATACTGGAGCTGCATATTCAAGTAATGGTCTGACATAAGTTGTGTATGAAAGCATCCTTGTTTAGACGCTGCTGATGTTATCCTGTTTGCATGAGCTTTTGGTGTTAATGTTGGGATTATGTCTGCTCCCAGGTCTTCTGCCCTTATTGTTTCTTGTAATTGTCTTCCCTTACGGTATAGTTAACCATTAAGCTGCTACAGCCTTAAATAAACGTCTATCTCCTGCTTTAATTACTTTTCACCCATTTGGATTGAATTCCATCAGCCATTTATCTGCCCACTCCTGAAGTTTGTCAAGGTCTTTTACAGCACCCTATAGTCCTCTTTAATTTTTACTCTCCTCATTAACTTTGCATCATCTGTAAAAGTCAACATGGATGCTCTCCCTCTGTGAGGTCATTTAAATAAATTAACAAAGCAGTGGTCCTAGGATAGAACCCTCTGGAACACCACTTTCCACTCTCTCCAGCCTGACATGTTCTCACTAACTATAATTCTTTGTTTCTTGTCCATCAAGTACTCCCATACCCAGTCGAGTGCCTTTCCTGTCATCCCCACTTGTCTCTCCATCTTGTGTATTAATATATTGTGAGGGACTGTATTAAAAGCTTTTTAGCTGTCTTAAAAGGTGCATTCTACCCATCCTTCTCCTCTTATATATTGGTGACAGTCATAGAATTCATTCAAGTTTGTTAAGAAGATTTTTTCCTCTGGAGCTGTGTTTTACTGCTTTATAAAATGTGCTCTCCCCAAGTGTGGGTGATCATAACAATCCACAGCTCTCTGCACCTCTGTCAGGGGGGGCCAGGTTTTGGTTCTGGTCCCTGGTAGGCCAAAAGATCTCCTATAGCTGATGTGACTCGGTAGAGAAGCCATTTCAGCGAGATAGCTTTAGGGAGTCACCGGGGCTCCTCCAGAAAGAGGCATTTCATTACATTAAAAAACGAATGTCTAAATTTATTTGGCAACAGTAATATGGTATAATTTGATGATTCAATACATACGGTTAGTTACACATAACAATGAGATCACATTATCATGACAAATACTGTACAGTTATATTGTACTCCTCAAAAGTTTAGGTTCAAATTGGTCCTTCCATTGCAACTGGAAATCTGTTGCATCTGAAGTTTGCTATTTTTTCATGATTTAGTTTAAAATATTATGATGTTCTATTACAAATTATAGATATTTTTCATACCAGTGGATACCATACCATACCATACCATTTCCATACCACACGCTTGCTCCACCATATTACTTCTGCTATCTTCCTGTGCATTTAAATCCAACGATCATATTACTGGAATAGACACCGTCTGTTGCAACAGCTTTGCTGTGCACCAATTTCTGTTTGAGTGGGGGTCCAGTGTAATCCTTAATTTGTACATATTATTTACTTTATAATAATGTTACTACATATATAGTTTTTTGTTTTTAGGTTTGGGATTTATCCCTTGACAGCATTTAGAATTCAGCGACAGCCTCCGTCCGTCCTCGGGCTATTTCACCCGAAGCTGTTGATCCTGTTGCATCAGAAACCCCAGAGAATACAGACATGGAAACTCGAAAGGTTATCAACATGATGTGCAACATTAAACCAAATGAAAATGGGCATGGGTTGTTTGTAAGTACAGTACTTTTACAGTCAAATTACTTTTTTATTTAATTATTATTAAGAATTGTATGGAGAATACTCTAAAAGTTTTATAGTCAAGAGAAAACTCAATAAATTAAGAAAATCAATTTAACACTCAAGCTGGTGCACACGTGTTTGTAACATATCTTAGTGCAAGGTGTATGTATTGTGTCTACGACCCATTTTTCAGAATATCTGTACATCTCGTGTCTGTAAGAATTATTTGTTCAATTTTTTTCAAGACACTTTATTTTCCTAACTGACTCAGGAATAATTTTTATTTATTAAACATGCATTGAATTCCAGTTAAGCATAATTCATTAATATAGAAGAGCATTATAAGGAGTGAATCGAAAATACAGAAGTTTTTAAAGTAGCATATTTATGTGCATTAGTATAATTAAGTGTAGTTAAAGGATGAGAGCTGCAGTCATGGTGTCATATCTTCTCTATAATAAGTATATGAGAATAAAAGAATTTGCAGAAGGCCTATTGGCCCATATGAGGTCATGTGATGCTTTCTTTAAAACTAGTGATAGTTTTGGTATCTACCACCTTCCCACTTAAATTTTTCCAATCATCCACATCTCTGTTCACAAATTGAAATGAAATTAGAGTGAAGATATTCCAGTTTATTCTGGACCTTTATCATTATAATTATTATAAGATTGAAGTGGAAGTAGGCATATTAATCGGTGAATGCAAGCCAATGAATAACGATCAGTATCTATGTACAGTACTATAGCAAATACTCTACAACGTTGATGTAACTTCTTGACACAGTTTTCTGTGGGGAGCCCTGTCGGCTCCCTGAAGCTATCCGAACTAATATATGCTATATTAATTTGGGGGCATCAGTCACTGGAGTCCTTATGCCTTCCAGGAACCATGAGCCAGAACCTGGTTCTCTCAGAGAGGTGCAGGGAGCAATTTCCTATGAGTGCTTTACATTTAAAGTATGTCGTAATTGCCATCGACTGGGAGAGCACCCAGAAAGATATGCGAAACAAAACGGACCACAAGCTGGTGAAAATACCCCCATCCCCCTTTAGGGATAGGGGGCAGCACTAACGAGTGGGAGTGCTAGTTGGATGACGTATTGCTTGTTTGTTTCTTCCTGGAGGAGATCTTTTTGCTTTTTGGACGTAGGTCGCAATTTTCATCAGCTGGTGATCTGTTTTGTTACATCTATCTTTCTGGGTGCTTCCTCGGTCGATGGCAATTACGACATACTTTAAATATAAAGGGCTTGTAGGCCATTGCTCCCTGTGCCTATCTGAGGGAACCAGGTTCTGGCTCGTGGTTCCTGGTAGACATAAGGACTCCAGTGACTGATGACCCCAAATTAATATAGCATATATCAGTTCGGATAGCTTCAGGGAGCCTCCGGGGCTCACCTAGAAAATGGCATTTCATTATTTTCAAAGCTGGGATTTTTACTAAATTTGAAATGTTTTGTGACTATTTTGCTACATATTATTGTAACCATGCATTTTATCAATTAATATCTCCTATTAAATGTGCAACAATTTAAGCAGAGAAGGTGTGATAATTTGATAAGTGTGCATAAAAGGCTGATATGCAAGGAAATGGTGCCTAGGCACCAATATACAGTATCTGGGATGTGTCGTACTACAACACTTGTATAGGCATTTAGGTCATTGACTTACTTTTACATCAACTGTGTATTTTCTGTTCAGAGGAAAGTCTTTAGATTAGTCAAAGAAACTTTAGAAAATACTCATGGAGTGGACTGAAGAAAAGTTGTGGAAGCCACTCCCATCTACAGCTTTAGGGCCAGGTATTATAAAAAATCAAACATGATGGAAGTTTAAATCAAACACTACAGGTACAATAAGGCGAGAAGCACAGCACTACCACCACCACCATCACTTAAAAGAAAATACCTAAGTTAAATATATAATGGGTGAAAAGCCAAGATATGTCTAAGATTGAAGAAGTGTTGAAAATCTGAGAAGAAATATGCACTGAATAAATTAAGCAAGGATAACAGGAAATGGCCCAAGCATTGAATAATATGAACCAGGAAACAAGTCAGTAGACACCTCAATACAGCAAAATAACCTGTCAAAGCATCTACCTAATGGTTCAATAATAAATTACTAACTCAATATGCATCTCTGGTCCCCTCAACACTAAACATGGATATGACCAGTACTACTACCCATGTGGGAAAACCAAAAGATCATAGTAGAGATGAATAGCATCAAAGTTATGTACACAAATGCAGGTGGAATTACAAACAAAGGGATTGAGCTACAAGAAAGAAATCGACACTACTAGTATCACAATAATAAAGGCAAATTGACGAGGTTTATAAAGAACTTAATCTCCACAAGAATATACTTGATGAGAAGGGTACAAAGGGTGGAGGTGGTGTAGCCCTTCTGCTTCAGCTACACTGGAGCTTTGAGGAATAAAAGTATTTGGTTACCAACCAGTACAATTACATATTAAATATGGCAGCATGGACAAGGAATATAACATGCAACAAAACCTGCCTGAAGGTAAGACAGGTTAAAGGAACTCAATTATACAACCATAAACCAACCTGTCTCATTACAGCACTTTGTAATTATTGCATTTGTTCATCACAACATGTGAGATATGCCATGCTAAGAATACTTCATCCTCATGTAATCAAAACATTGAGTACGATCTTTGTCGTTCATAATAAATATTTTATTACAGATGACAATTTCTTTACGGTTAGAAGATAAGATGAATCGGCAGCTATCGTGTGTTGTAGAAGATGGAGAGGTGCTGCAGCGCTTACTGACGAACTTGTTCGATATGGCTTTATCAGTCAGGTAAGTGTCAGAATTTTACATGTATAAAATACACAATTTATAATAATTTATTTTCTTACGAATCCTAGTGAACTTTTTCCACTTGATTTTGTTGAGAATGTATTGATATTACATATTTGCAGGGATTTATAATTCCCCTACTATTCGCCCCCCCCCCCTTTTTATACATATACAGTGGAACCTTGGCTTACGAATGCCCCTCTTTACTAATTTTTTGGTATACGAGGTCAGTTTCCTGGTAAAACTTGACTCGGTGTTCGAGGTTTGTCTAGGATTTCGAGTTGATACATGTATGGGTCGACGAGCACGTGGGTTCTGCTGGGCGCAGCACGCTCAGTTTTACCAGTGTATCCCGCCTAATGATATCGCGCTTGAATTCTTTGAGAAGAATTTCATTCATTTGATGAACAATGGTTTTTGTTTGGTTTCTGAACAAAGTTTAAAAAAAAGTGTATATTATACATCACGCCATGGGTCCCAAGAACGTCAGTGGTAAAGTTCAACCAAAGAAAAGAGTTGAGTAGAGGCAGTAGAGGATGTCCCTTCCACATTAAGAAAATGTGTGCATTATGGGAAGTACTGCCAAAGTTTTGCGAAAAAGCTCTCCAGATAAAGCTGTAGGAGGCCGTTGCATTAACCTTTTTAATGACAAAATGATGTCTCGCCTCCAGACAAGTGTTAAAACATAGTGAAAAACAAATGTCTTTAGATAGTCTTAGTAAGACAAGCAAGCAGTGAGCCACAACCAGGTCCTAGTGGTATACCTGCAAAACGTAGGAGAGAGAGAACGAGAGAACCCCAGAAATGACATCAGTGTCTGATGTTACTGTAATGGAAGGGGACTGCCCCCTTCCAAATCCTAACACCTCTCCTCCTCCTCCCCCCCCCCCCATCACAGTCTTCCACACGCCAACACGAGTCCTCAATTAAGGTAAGTTACCTGTATAGTAAAAACTATGAGTAGTATTTTATATAAAATGTGTTTTTAAGTTAATATTTTGGGTGTGTGAAATGGATTAATTCAATTTACATTATTTCTTATGGAAAAATTTGTTTCGGTGTATGAATTGTCTCGTAGGATTGAATTAAATTCCTAAACCAAGGGTCCACATACATACATATATATATATGTATATATATGTATATATATGTACATATATGTACATATATATATATGTATAATACACACATGTACACACACACACACACCACACACACACACACACACACACACACACACACACACACCACACACACACACAAAAGGTGAAAAGGATTCAAAGGTGACACCCCTAGGGTCAACACTTGCAGCAGAGGAGCTCCAGCATATTTCAACAATCCTAAGTATTGTAGTACAGGTTGATGGTAGTGAGTGGTGTCCCAGAGAACATAAAGGTATAGTGCTCTTGAAAAATAGGTGAGGATAACAGGAAAGTGCCAAGGGAAGTGAAAAATCGGATGAGAAAAAGTTGCCCTAGTGTTTACAGTGCAGAGAAGAACATTCAAGATGGCCACTGGCAAGGGGAAAAACAAAACAGAGCTTGATTTTGAGGGATTCAATGAAGAAAGCATTGATATTAGTAGTCTACATAACAAGTTGGTAAATTTAGATACTATAGTGAACTCTCATGTAGAAATAATTAGTAAATTGAAAGAAAGTAATGACCATTTGAATAGCAAAGTTTTATGTCTTGAGGGTTTAGTGAAAGACTTGCGCAAGGATAAGAATCAATTGGAAACAATTGCAAAGCCATGGAAGAAGAAAATAAACTCTTAAAAATAGCTTTGGAAGAAGTTAAAGTAAATTTAAACATAAATGACTACAATAGGTTAGGCAAGGAAATTCAACAGGAGAAACAGCTTTTGTCAGCACAGATGGAGGAAGTTACACAGGGAATAGAACAGTGCAAGAAAGATATGCAACTCACTTATGCACAAGTGGCCAAGGAGAAGGAAAAAATAGAAGAAGCAGTAAAGGAAGTCAAACACTGCAGCAACCAAGATAAAACAAACATTAGGCTGGAAGTGAGGAAAGAATTGGCATCTAACCCGAAGTTGGTGCAAAACACAGTTGATCGGAGTAAGTCCCTGATCATTTTTGGCTGCAAAGAAAAGGCGATAACATCTAGGTCAGAAAGAGCTGTAGAAGAAGCTAAAGTAGTAGATAAAATTGTTGGCCTCGTGGAAGGTCTTACAAACAGAGAGAATGTGTGCGACTACAGGAGAATAGGCAGATATGTAAAAGGGAAAGATCGACCTTTGAGGATCACCCTAAACGGTGCCAAACAGATGGAAGAAGTACTAAGGAATGCTAGAAAATTGCAAAGGGATGAGGATGGGAAAGGGTGGTCGTTAAGACGAGATCTTTCAAAAGAAGATAGAGAGAAGCTGAAACTGAACCTCGCCGAGGCAAAACATTTAAATGAGAGCAGGAATGAAGAAGAAATAAATTCTTTTTTCTACAAAGTGATAGGGGTAGGCAAACCAGTAAAGTGGTACATAAAGGCAAACCAACAAAATCAATAGAGAGAGGGGGAGTGAAGAATAAGGAGAGGGGGAACAAGTTCCTGAAGATTGCATACACCAACATAGATGGAGTGAGATCGAAGATACTGGAGTTAAGTGATGTAATACAGCTGCAGACACCAGACATTGTTGCACTCACGGAGACAAAACTTGAAGATGTAATTTTAAATGAGGTCATATTCCCAAGGGGCTACTCAATTTGGAGACGGGACAGAAAAATTAGGAAAGGCGGTGGCGTTGCTGTGCTGGTAAAAGAACCCCTAAAGGTGAAGGAAATAATGACTGCCAATCCACAAGAAGTTGACATAATAGCACTAGAGATCTGCTATGAGGATGATAAACTAATGATGATAAATGCATATAGTCCACCGCCAAGCAGCACATGGTCAAAGGAGGAGCTAGATAGTAAACGTGAAGGTCTTATAACAATAATGAGAGAGATTATAGCGAGAGCGGATAACGATAGATCACGACTGTTGATAGTCGGTGACTTCAACTTGAAATCCATAGACTGGGAAGCATATGAAGCTAAAACAGAAGATTTTTGGACCTGTAAATTTGTAGACCTCATCCTGGAAACATTCTTGTATCAACATGTTAAACAAGCTACGAGGATGAGGGAAGGGGACGTTCCCTCCATGCTAGATTTGATATTTACCAGGAAGGAGGAAGAGATATTTGACATTCAGTACCTTCCTCCCTTGGGTAAAAGTGACCATGTCTTTTTGGGAATAAAGTATGCAATGCGTTATAAGCTGGAAGAAAATAAGGAGGTTGAAGCAGTTGAAAAACCAGACTTCAGGAGAGGACATTATGGTGACCTTAGAAATTTTTTTAGTGAGTATAATTGGACAGACTTGATGCTAGGCAAGGAAGTGAATGAGATGTATGGCAAGTTTTGTGAAATATATGATAAAGGCACAAAAAATTTATACCAAAACAGAGATGCAGAACTAGGAAACAGGATTGGTTCAATAGAAATTGCGAGAGGGCTAGAGACCGAAAGACACAAAAATGGAATCAGTATAGGAAGAGGCCGAACCCCCAAACATACCGAGCGATACAAAGATGCGAGAAACAATTATACAGCAGTGAGGAGAGAGCAGAAAGAATTTTGAAAAAGGGATTGCGGACAAATGTAAAACAGAACCGGGCCTATTCTACAAATTCATAAACAACAAATTGCAGGTAAAGGATAATATCCAGAGGTTGAAAATGGGAAATAGATTCACGGAAGATGAAAAGGAAATGTGTGAAACATTAAATGAAAAGTTCCAAAGTGTGTTGTACAAAATGAAATCTTCAGAGAACCAGACACAATAAGAATTCCAGAGAACAACATAGAGCGGATAGAGGTGTCTAGAGATGAAGTGGAAAATATGCTAAAGGAGCTCGGGAGGAACAAAGCAGCTGGCCCAGATGGCGTTTCACCATGGGTTCTGAGAGAATGTGCATCTGAGCTCAGCATTCCACTTCACCTGATCTTTCAGGCATCCCTGTGTACAGGAATCGTAGCAGACGTGTGGAAACAGGCTAACATAGTTCCAATCTACAAAAGTGGCAGCAGGGAAGACCCCTCAATTATAGACCTGTATCATTGACAAGTGTAATAGTGAAAAGTATTGGAAAAGCTAATCAAACTAAATGGGTAGAACACCTGGAGAGAAATGATATAATATCAGACAGACAGTATGGTTTTCGATCAGGAAGATCCTGTGTATCGAATTTACTCAGTTTCTATGATCGGGCCACAGAGATATTACAGGAAAGAGATGGCTGGGTTGACTGCATCTATCTGGACCATAAAAAAGGCTTTCGACAGAGTTCCACATAAGAGGGTTGTTCTGGAAACTGGAAAATATTGGAGGGGTGACAGGTAAGCTTCTATCATGGATGAAAAATTTTCTGACTGATAGAAAAATGAGGGCAGTAATCAGAGGCAATGTATCGGAATGGAGAAATGTCACAAGTGGAGTACCACAGGGTTCAGTTCTTGCACCAGTGATGTTTATTGTGTACATAAATGATCTACCAGTTGGTATACAGAATTATATGAACATGTTTGCTGATGATGCTAAGATAATAGGAAGGATAAGAAATTTAGATGATTGTCATGCCCTTCAAGAAGACCTGGACAAAATAAGTATATGGAGCACCACTTGGCAAATGGAATTTAATGTTAATAAATGTCATGTTATGGAATGTGGAATAGGAGAACATAGACCCCACACAACCTATATATTATGTGAGAAATCTTTAAAGAATTCTGATAAAGAAAGAGATCTAGGAGTGGTTCTAGATAGAAAACTATCACCTGAGGACCACATTAAGAATATTGTGCAAGGAGCCTATGCAATGCTTTCTAACTTCAGAATTGCATTTAAATACATGGATGGCGATATACTAAAGAAATTGTTCATGACTTTTGTTAGGCCAAAGCTAGAATATGCAGCTGTTGTGTGGTGCCCATATCTTAAGAAGCACATCAACAAACTGGAAAAGGTGCAAAGACATGCTACTAAGTGGCTCCCAGAAACTGAAGGGCAAGAGCTACGAGGAGAGGTTAGAAGCATTAAATATGCCAAAACTAGAAGACAGAAGAAAAAGAGGTGATATGATCACTACGTACAAAATAGTAACAGGAATTGATAAAATCGACAGGGAAGACTTCCTGAGACCTGGAACTTCAAGAAACAAGAGGCCATAGATTTAAACTAGCTAAACACAGATGCCGAAGAAATATAAGAAAATTCACCTTCGCAAATAGAGTGGTAGACGGTTGGAACAAGTTAAGTGAGAAGGTGGTGGAGGCCAAGACCGTCAGTAGTTTCAAAGCGTTATATGACAAAGAGTGCTGGGAAGACGGGACACCACGAGCGTAGCTCTCATCCTGTAACTACACTTAGGTAATTACACTTAGGTAATTACACACACACACCACACACGCGCGCGCGCACGCTTCTACATGTTGAGCGAACATATTCCAAATGCGAGTTAGCACAGACTTGAATGATCGCTGATGACGTGGTACTCTTGAGGATAGCAAAACTATTATGAGGTATTGTTGGCTAATTTCCTTGTGGAACTGTTACTAACCTCTGGTGGTTCACAAAATTGAACCAGTTAGGAAACATTGAGAACATTGATCTTGTACATAACAGTTAGTCTTTCAACATTTCCCCAGTGTTGAAGGCTCTGATGTACTACAAGTGATAAGTAGCTACAAAAGATTTTCAATTACCAGTCTTAAAAACTACTGGAAAGAATTGGAAGTTATCCAGCAGGTACCAGATGGCAACTAGATCTCTACTACATAGCTCGAGGCACAGGCAACCCCCCCTCCCCCTTTTCCTCAATGACCAGGACACTCTAGTGTGCTTGAGAATGCAGGGACTTACCTGTAGAGATTTTTTGAAGTTCTACTCCCAGAGTCCAGCCTGGGGCCAGGCTCAAAAAATAGAGCAACTGATGAGAGGCTTCTTAGAAAGGAGCATCTCAATTATTTCAATGCCATATTTCTAGCAAAGCCCTCTCAGTTTTACCAGGCAAATTCATCACAGGTGCTACCATCATAATAAATGAGTGCATAAATGAGGATTGACTGTATTATGTGATAGTTGCCTGAAATAGTCTGAAATCACATAAAGACTACTGTTTAATTTTTTAAAATTAATTGTACCTAAATGAATTGTGTTATTCTCTTTCAGATGGACAAAGATGAAATAACTAGTTTAATAGAAGACCATTTAACGCGAGTGCGGAATGGATCATCAATGGCAATGTCAACAGGCCGGAATGGTAGTCTAGGAAATCCTCTACAGAATGAAGACGGCTTAAGTGTGATGCATCCCCAAACCATCACCACAGCAACCAGATAACACCCATGATCCTCCTTGCACCCTCAAGCACAGCCTCACAATATTACACACACCACACAGTTTTTTACTAGATGGAAAGCTTATTAAGAGGTTTTCCTCTTGGAACTAGATGGAGGAAACTTTTTTTTTATGTGCATTTATGGAAGGTGGAACAACTACCAGACCAAATGATCTTGTGTTATGTATGAACTTGCTCAGTAACTCAACATTATGATAATTTGTGATTAGGAAGCATTTGGACATGTATGTGCATTTGGGAGTTAGTGTGCTGGGAATCTTAATTTTATACAAGATTTTTTATTATTATTATTATTATTATTATTATTATTATTATTATTATTATTATTATTATTGTTATCATTATTGTTTAGGTACAATTACAAGTGACCTCCCTAGTATTGTGATATGACATGTGTTTTGGATCCCCCCCTCAGAAGTGATTACTAACATATAAGGTTCTTCCCCATATTCCTTACCTGCTCCATGCTTAAAGCCAAATAGGAACATAGATAGTTTACCACAGAATTGTATATGTAGCTTCTGGGAGGGCGACGGCCACAATAGTGAATGTATGAGAGACTGGAATATCACTGGGGATATTTGCATATTATTACAGTAATGACAACTTAATTATTTGGTTTTCTGTTTTCAAATAGAAATTACCCTCCCAAAACTTCTCCTTGGATATGTCAAGGACAGGTGATTGTCACGAAATAATCGGTAAAATATATTATTATTTTCTTGATGAATTAAATGTTATAAGTGTTCTCTTAATTTTTGTATTTGAAAGCCTATTTTTCTGAAGGGACATATCAGTAAAGCAAGTAACGGACTAAAGTCTTGTAAAATGCTTGTCTGTCTGCTCCTCTTGTGGTTAACACATCCGTGCTTGCAAGAATGTATGGTAGTGTTGTTATTCTTGTTCAGTAATGTGCCTGTAAATGGATTGCAAGGATCTGAAATTTTCTTTACCAGCAACTCTATTAATTGTGTTCCAATGCTGACACTGATTTCTTTTTCTTTCAGTTAAATTATGCTTTACACAGTTTTCTACTTTTGTAAGGTGGCACCTCTTGGAGAAAAAGGGTCAGCCTAGTCTGGGGCCTTAAAAAAACTGTTATTGGCTCATTATGTATCATATATGCAGTATCTTTTTTGTATATAAAAATATGTAACTGCCTGCCAATTTTGTCTGACTCTGAGCTTAAAAGGAGGTTTTTCTTGTGTTGCCATTGTAGTGTGTGTGTGCTCTGTAGTGTGGTGCCCATTGTTTACCAGAAAATTGTAATAGATTAATTTTCACATTGAAATTAATGTTGTCAATATGCTTTGAGCAGTGTAAGTTCAGACTGCAACAGTAGTGTGACAGATGGAAATTGCACCTAAGTATTTATTGGCATGCAAGATGGTATGTGCTTGTAAAACATGGGATTAAGCTCCTTCATTGTATGTTGTGGAATATATAAAAACGTGTCAGCAAGATGCTATTTTTATTAGAGTATTTCAAGGATTAATATAAATCACATTAGGTATAACTGACTATATATGGTACTTTTTCTACACTAGGGTCCAGTGAGTGAGAGATAAACTATCCGTTGTAGTTATACCAATGAGTGCAAGATAAATTTTCCACTGTGTCTGAATGTAATTATACCATGATAGTAGCTGAAGAATTTACTCCCTTTACCTCTTGACTAGTTTTAGTCAATCTCTACTCAAGCTTTTTAAGAGTGATTTGTACTGCCAAGTTAAAATTCATTTTGCACGCAGCTTGTTTCAGAGGGTGACCTGATATCCACATCTTATTCTGAAAAGTAAAAGAAAATGAATTTGGTTTATGGAGAGGTAAGCTGCTATAATAGCTCAGGAGCTGAGATTCATCTTTAGTGCAGTATTTTAATGGTAATTTACCTTTCATATTTTCATTATGGAAGACATGTTGGCTGGACTCGTCCAGAAATGTAAATCCTATTTCTTTTGAAATAAAATTTATTTGTAATGATCGTACATTACATGAAAATAACAAAGGTTACATAGTATAACTAGATTTGTAATGCAATAAATTTTGTTAAGCATTCTTGTATGTAAAAATTGTCTTTGTATTTGTATAAAACCTTATGTTTAATTAGGGTATTATTTATAAAATGTTTATTAATGCCTAAATTGCTTACTACTAGTAATTTAATTATTTCATTCAGATAATTTTTTAAGTTGAAAATAAAAATGTCAGACAGTACATGAATGGCTTTACTATTGATTACTGGTGGTGTCTGCTGGTGAGCAAGGTTGTGTTTGTTGTGAGCCACACACAGCATCACAAGGTGTTCCAGGTATGTCCTCTATTTGCAATGTTGAATTAGTGAAGATGGAAAACATTGTAACAAATTTAATGACGTGTGTGTGTGTGTGTGTGTGTATATATATTATATATATATTATATATATATTATATATATATTATATATATATTATATATATATTATATATATTATATATATATTATATATATATTATATATATATTATATATATATTATATATATATTATATATATATTATATATATATATTATATATATATATTATATATATATATTATATATATATATTATATATATATATATATATATATATATATATATATATATATATATATATATATATATATATATATATATATATATATATATATATATATATACAAAAAACTTGGCAAAGTTATTTTCAAACATTATATCATGCAGTGGTTATGAAATTTTAAGTTAATTTAAAGTTTGATTTGGAATTAACTCTTATATATGAATTTAAAAATTACCTTTAACTTTCAGGTAATAATTTAATTAAAATTACTGTATAAAGGAAGTTTAAATAATGCTTTGCTGATGTGGAGATTGTTGTTTGGCCACATTTGCACACAACTCTGTCATGTTCTTCAAAGCCAATAACTTGAGACGCATTAAAAGGCCTGATTAATTTTGTGAAATGTGTGTTTTGGTCAGCAGGTTGGTCAAATGTATTTTGATTGTAAAGTTTAATTGTTGTGTATTTGGGTATAGTGTTTTTGCTATAAATCATCATACAGCCCTTACATAAATTGTGTTTTTATATAAAGATAGTTACTGCTAGACACCTTGTAACAATTACTGTTACAGTACTTTAAGTTCTTTGTATTTTGAAAAGTTGCAGTATGTTGCTGGTTGCATATTGGGAGAGTTCATTGTAATATGATATTCATAGTTATTCATTTTCAAGTATTGTATATGTATTGAAAGCAGAAATATTTTTTATGAAAGCATTTGTAAGAAAAGGATGTTGACAGCAGGTGGTAACATGTATAAGGAGGAATCATCATATTTTTAGATTTATTGGCTGGAAAGGTTACACGTGCGGTGAAAGTTCATAATGGTATTAATTTAATTTTAATTTTCTTAACACTTCATTAACAGTTTTATAGATTTGTTTTCTTATTCACCAATAAATGCCTAGTGGGCAGAAGTTACTTTGACACTGAAAAATGGGTGATAAAATTAATTTCAAGTTTAATGGGTATATGATGAAAATTTTATGCAATTGATTCATCTTTCATTTTACAGATAATAGAGTACTTCATGTTTTGCTCCTTTATTAAGCAGATTGTGGTTATGACTGAAGTACTGGATGTGCCTAGGAGATTTGTTTGTGGTTTATACATAATATTTGTTAGTAAGATATTTTTCCAGTGCCATTTGAACATAACTGATGGTAATATATTACAATGTAACTGGCATTCAACAATTGAAGATGAGCTGTCATTCCTGAAATTAGTTAAGTTTTCAACAGCTTGTCTTCACAATGCATGAGCATTTATGGATGTGATATGAGAAATAATGGAGTGATGAAAAATGTGTGAATGATGAGAAATATGAATGTGATGGCAATCAACATTATACAGGCGCACAATTTGCAGATGGCTATGTAAGGAAACATTTATTACACTTATATAATAGCAATTCATTTTTTTCTTTAATTTCTTGGTTGAGGAGACATTGGAGCAAATGGAGCGAGTTCTCGAGGACTGTTAAAGCTCTATAAGCAATGTCTTGTAAATTTGGGATTGATAATATGAAGAGAAAAGGTAAGATTCAGATTTTTTTAATGTAGAGAGGACAGACATTAGTAAAGCAATTTATTCTTATTTCTTGACCCAATTTATTACTCGATATTTTAACACCAATTAATTATTTTTTTCTAAAGTAAAGGAAAAATGAATTGATTAGTTAAGAACTTTTTACCAGTTATGATATTTTCATAATCAGCATTATAATTTATATTTGCTGAATTTTGGCATTGTTATTTTTTAGTTTCTTGGTATAATGATTCTTGTGTTTTATTCACAAAAGTAAGTTAGAAATTGATTAGGCCTCTCATGTTATATCATTATTATTTATGTAGCTTTACTTATATGCTCATTGTAACTAATATGTTCATTGTAACTAAAACAGATAATAACATTGGATCTCTTATGTTAATGCATTATTATTTTGATTGATACTATAGTAGAAGGCCTTGCATGTGGCTTTCAGTGTATCTTGTTTATTTACACTTCTATAAAGAGCGGGGGACATAGTAACCAAATAATAGTGGACCGAGTTTATAACTCTAGAACTAATATTCTTAAGTTGAGATTTTACATTATAATGTATGTTGAAAGTTGTTGCCCTTAGTTGTGAAAGTGGACGGAGGTTTGGATTATACTACAGTAGCAACAACATAAGCTGATAAACCATGACCCTTGTTTCATGTTTGAGCATAGAAACATGGTTGTGTATGATTACATGGAAGTGCTATTGTATAGGATTATACTGTAATAATACTGTGTATTAATTCAGAAGTTAAATATTAACAGTAAGAGATGGGAGACAGTATAAAATAGTCAACATTAATAGATGGTAAAACATGCAACTAAAATCAAGGGCTTTGTCCTTCATATACCATCGAGTCCGTGGCTGTAATTATAATTATAAAATTAATGGAGACTGGGACACCAATTCAAGAATTCAATACAGTATTAACTGTTGTAGCATCGAGGTATGAGCAAGTGAAGAGAAGTATTAGCCAAGGCTTTCATCACCTAAAGTTAGTCACAAGAGATAGCTTGCAGTACATAAAGGTAGTTACACAATCGGGTTTGATTTCAAGTGTGGTATATAGTTGACAAATGGTGCCAAGCACACTGGAATTTGTGCTTTACAGTGTTATATAGCCATACTGGGCAAGTGCTTTCTTATGATAATTACTTGATATGAGGTAAACATTAGGATACCCTGCAACCTAGCTAGAAAGCCATTATATGACAGAAATATGAAATATATTTTAGAAAGTGTATACCAGTAATTTGTCAAAATATTAATAATACTATACTGTTTTATACTCTTGCACATCAAAATTACTCGACTGATCATTAATTCCAACGTGCCTAATTTGGTTTTGGTATTTTTGTTAAATGGACAGTATTCGTATAATTTTTCTTTTCATCTTGCATTTTTTGGGGGGGGGAGGGTAATTTAAATTAAAATTTTTTGTAAAAGTGTCATATTTTCACTAAAATACTAGTAAATTTAAAATATTTACAGTATAACATTATAGTTTAATATGTACAGTACTTGACACTGACATATTTAGTGATGCCTGTGTTTGAAATGTATTACCATAACGTGATATTCAGAGGTACACACATGCCATGCAAGATTTAATGACTTATTTAATTTGGCCATTGCAAAAGGTTTCATCTCTATAGTAATTATTCTTTAATCTTTTTTCAAATCCATCCAAAACCAAACCCTATATTTTAGTCGCTTTTATTTACTTTTATATCATGTATAGGTGTCATATAAAGTTAATTTCCTATTTTCTAATGCATTATCACCACCTGTAGTCAACCAAGCAGACATTGACTGAAAAATTGTATATAACTAGAAATTATGCCTATATATTACTAGACATTATACCCTCACATTTCTACAATATTCTAGTTCATCTGTATACAGTATGTATATATATATATATATATATATATATATATACACACCTCTGAATAATTACTATCGATTTCTAAGTTTCTATATAATCACATCATTTTTATTTTGGCAAATTATTATTATTATTATTATTATTATTATTATTATTATTATTATTATTATTATTATTATTTATGAGCTAGATAGCCAATGTTAGATCTAGGTCTAATAGAAAATGCAGATTAAGACTTTGAGGAGTATAATTGATACTCCAATATGGGTTTAACCTTCGGTCACTTTTAATTTGAATAATGTTCTTACTTATTTGCATTATATTTGTTTTCTGTTGACAAATTTGTTTATTAGACAAGTACAGTATTTTTAGATATACTACTTGAAGTTTAGTATTCATTTAGTATTTGTATGTAGAGAATTGTATACTGGTCAAATGGCTTAGAGCAGTAATTCCTTTCAATATTGTGCTATTCTTGCAGAAAACAATTATTTTGGATATACAGGTACTGTATATGATTTTTTTTTTGTTATATCCTTGTTTTATACTTGGTAAACAAGCCAAAAAAAAGTTAATTTACCATTTTGGTTCAGTAATCAAAATTCCAGTTTTAGCCAAATGAAGAATATAAGCTGTAAACTGTCATTTATTAGTTATTTTCTACATTCAATGTGGAAGTATTTAATTCTTAAACCTGGTTTATACAAGTTCAGTAACCTTACATTTTCAGTTGTTGTTTGAATTTAATACAAGTTGTTGGGCAGAGCTGCCATGTTGTTCCAGTACAGCAGACTGGTGCCAGGCACAAAGTGATAGTTGTACAAGCAAGGGGCGTGTGTGTGTGTGTGTGTGTGTGTGCATGCATGCATGTGAGCATATGTGCAAGAGCATGTGTGTGTGTAATTAAGTGTAGGTACAGGATGAGAGCTACGCTTGTGGTGTCCCGTCTTCCCAGTACTCTTTGTCACGTGACACTTTGAAACTACTGATGGTTTTGGCATCCATTTACTTCTAACTTGTTTCAACCATCTACCACTTGGCAAAACATTCTAATTTTTCAACACCTTTGTTTCCTTGCCTTGAATCTGTGTGCACGTGTGTGATTTTACTTATTTAATAGGCCAAACAATTAGGGTTTCCTGTGGTTGTATATTTCACAATTTCTTTGATGCTTTTTGTTGATTTAGCAATTCTTTCAGTTATCTAATGTACTCAGAGTATCCACAGTGGTTCCTAAATACAGATTCTGCATTTCTGTGCATTGATTGCCCATGGTTGCTAATTTTTCTAATCCTTGGTTAACATTATTAAAACATTTATTTCTCAATTGTACTTGTCCTGTTAGTTCTTTTATGTGGGGTAAATTTTTCAGGGCAGTATGCAGAATGTGTATATGGCTGTTAAGAACTAAATGAGACATTGTGCTGTGAAGCCAAGGCTTTCCCAAGTTAGGGCTTAACATTTTGGGGTGGCTTTCATAGGTTAGGAAGCTCCCTGTTTTGAACCTACTTTGGTCAAAGCTTTCCCAAGAAAGCCCCTTGGGTTAGGACCAGGTCTTTCCCAGGTATGGCTTTCTGTCTACTAGTGTATTGAATGAGGGGTAATGAACAATTGCCCATGTTGCCTCTTGGTGCTTACTGATTCCCAGATGGTGCAGATGCTTCTACTCTTAAATCTGCCATGTTTATGTTATCCTCCTCAAGGCCGAAGATGTAACAATAACAATGTTCCGATTATATTGCGTAGAAATTTACAGGGTTAGGAACATCGTCATGAGTGGATCATTATACAGTAGTTTAAAAGTCTTTCTTTCCTTGCAATTAGTAATCAAAATCTCTACTCCATTTTTTAATACAAGTAAACCTTTACAATTATCACTCAAGCTATCGTTCTGATGAGATGTTAGTGTGCTTTAATCCCATTACAGTAGAATGTTTTCCAGACTGTCAAGTTAGAAATTCGCAAGGTGTTTCTTGGGTCCATATCTCATATGGCCATTATGATGGTTTCACTCAAGGAAGCTCTGAATATGAGAATTACTTTTTACAAAATTAGTCAATGTCATTTCTTACTAAACACAAATGCATAGGTGAAGGTCTGCTGAAAATGGGTTGACACAGACATCAAACAAATTTATTGGATTAAGTTTATTACTGTGAAATACGGGTGTAAAAGTCACATCAGCACATGTGACATAACACCAGACTAACACAATTACTTACTCTACTACAATAAATGGATAACAAATTGCACAAATTGTGACCAAGAATGAAATTGAAATTCTGCACAAGAAAAAATACAGTGTATATATATATATATATATATATATATATATATATATATATATATATATATATATATATATATATATATATATATATATATATATATATATATATATATATATATATATATACACACAGATATATACACACAGATATATACACACATACATATACATACATAGTATCATTAAGAACTATTTGACCCGGCCAGGATTTGAACCCATGCCGTCCAGGTTCACCCCTAAATGTACACGGTACCATGACCACTGCATCAATGATCGCCTTTGGTCACGGTACTGTGTACGTTTAGGGGTGATCGTGGACAGCATGGGTTCGAGTCCTGGCTGGGTCAAATAGTTCTTAGTGATCTATGGCTGTGCAAGCCATAGATCATGCAGCTTTCTTACATTTTTATTTATATATACAGTGTATATATATATATATATATATATATATATATATATATATATATATATATATATATATATATATATATATACAGTATATATAAATAGACTAAAATTATCAAAATATATACAGAAATAAAATGAACTGAAGTCTTGAGTTGGCTTTCCTGGAGCACAGACAATGTAATCAATGAAGTATCTTTTGAGATCTTGTTCATCAGATAAAAATGGCACTAAATCCTAAGTATAGCACTTCTCATTTTGCAATCATTTTTTTTAATACTCAATTCAGTCATTTGTATAAATTTTTCTAAAATGCAAATCAGGTGAAGGTTAGATATTTATTGAAGGACATGTACAACAAACCGATTGTCTGAGTAAAGTTTTAAGCTAATGGTGCAAGAAGTTATGACATGCCAGTAGCTGACCTTACAGGAGGAGCACAATTAGTGCAATTATAAGATTATTTTGTGCACAATAGCAAACCCAATATTCAGTTGATATAAAACTTGTGTTAAATATAAACTAAAATGTGTCATTTAAACATGAAAATTGCTGACAAAATTCTTAAATTATATCATAAACTGAAGTTTGACAAGTTGGTCATCTTGGAGCATTGGCAAAATTAAATTGATCGTGTTATTTTAAATTTTGTTCCTCGGAAAGAACAGGCCTAAATTATACACTTTTTGTTATTTGATTACTCACTGATTCAAGTCAGTTAATTCACTATTTGTACCATTCTTGTGATTTTTATAGCAAATGAATCAAAGTTATCCAGAATTATTATTAATTATCCAGAATCTTGCAATTTTTTCTTTATTAAATTATTTTACGTTTTATTAAATTATTTTTCCTTCTATAAGTGATTTGCACAAGTTTATTTTTTGAATCATTTGGGATACAATACAGTAATTGCTCATGTGTATGTACAGTGTCTTGGATAGCTGACCTGTTTGAATGCTAGATTTAGTTTTGTGTGATCATTTTATCTAAATCCTTGCCAGTATTTCCAATTTACACTTTTTCACAACTCTTGCAGGGGATTTGCATTAATTACAATACATATAGTGTATATTATATTGTATGTGTATAATATAATATACATTCATACATACAGTACACGTAATATCTAGGCATAATGTTGGAACTTTGTTGAATTCTTGCATTTTGCCTTGATCATTTTTGCTCAATGTTGTATTTCCCATTAATGGTGAGGAAGATGTGTTGGCCAGAGAGGGTTAGTGTAGGCAGGAAATGCTTCTTTCACTTTGCGCAGCAGCAGCAGCAGGTCACTCTTACCTGTCACATGTAGGCTTTGGCTATCCCTTTAGCTTTTCTGTGAAAAGCTTATTTTGGCTACATAGTGCAGAGGGTATCTGATAAAGGTAACTTCTGTGTAACTCATATGACATTCAAGCCTAATTATGCACATTATCAGGCAAGACCTTGTCTCTTAGACTCTCGATGGTCCGTGCTTCCCACTGGTGTCACTTTGCAAGCTCATTATCATGTTACAGCTATGCACACCATCATTCCAGTTTCTCTTTCAGAACTGGTTATGCCGGCAATATTGTTCACTGTCACTATAGTTGCTTTTCTTTTAGAAATAAATGCATTATACTTACTGAAGTGGATACTACAAAAGTTCTCACAGGGTCAGCATATTTTTACAGTGAAAAATATAAAATTTTTATGCATTTGTAAGGATAATTAAAAGGTATTATCTATATACGGTATATATATAATATATAATTTTTTTTTAGGTAAATACAAAAGCTGAGTGTATTTTCATTCTTAAAATGTGAGTGGTCCACACCAGCTTGACTGACCACACAGGGTGGATTACTCAACTGGTAGGCTATAATACCATGAACAGCCATGATCATAATGTGTGTTGTTAGTGGTGGTTAGCTTACCTTGCTCTGAAAGCTCTCGTTACATTCCAATTCTGACTAGAATTCCATATGGTGGGTGAACATTAGCATGACTGGAGAACAGTGATCTAGTTAGTGCATGTTCACTCACACATCTTCCTGTGTTTTGTGTCACAACTGATCTCAGTGTGGGCCTCACACAGTCGTACCAATTTCTGGATTACCATCTCACTGCACCACAGGTTTCTATCCATAGTGATGATTGTCAATGAGGTCATAGATAGAAATGCCATCACTTGTAACAAATAACAGTGATACCATGCCGAGATTAACAGCACAATTTTTACACTTGTTTAGCATCTAAAAAAAACAAAGATAATTACTTAAAAGAATTGCATGGTAAAGGAAAGCTTAATAAACAGTAGACATTTCAAAATGCTGATGTGTGTGTGTGGATTTTGATGGCCAAAACATCTTGTCCTAATAAATGATATGTAACAAAGTAACTGGTGGCAGTCCTTAAAGGGTTCAGCACTAGATCATGAAATGTGCTTTGCAGCTAAAGGTTTTGTTCCAGCCTTGGCCTGTACTTCATTACAATTATATGTTCCCTGCTGCAGATTTGTAAAAACACAGCTCTCAAAATGAAATTAGATATATGATAAAATTAGTGTTTCATTCATGAATTCCTGTTTAATTCTAATATGTACAAAAAATAAATTATGCCCTTTCATTGAAGCCACCTTGATGCAGTAAGGGGGACATATTTCTGGGCACCAGAGGGTGTGTCCCACTTTCTCCTCTTGCCTGCTAGAACAGTGTATAACAGCTTGCCCAGGCTTTCCATTTGGGTCATAAAATTCAAGAAACCCAAGAAATGCCTTATGTGGGTGGATTGGCATCTATGCCAGATGGTTCCTTTTAATTCAAAATCTGAAACTTTTGTTGAGGGATAAAGTATCCTGTCGGTTCATGTTTAGTCACCCCTCACTGCCCTGGTAGATGGTATCCCATGGACCTGAGATACGAATTTTTTTTTGTGTGTGTGATGCTTATATTGATACTTCACACACCTTTCTCCCTCTTAAAATATGCTTGCTACACTTTTATCCCTCTGAGACTAGTGCAGATAACCAAGCTCATGAATCCTGCCCCACTGAAAGATCCTTTACATCAGGTGGAGCTTCCCTGCAGTCTTACAATTGTTGCTGCCTTGGACTCTGATCCTAACCCCTTTTCCCATCCAACACTGGCACACTCGTCCATCAGCTGTTAACTACCTGACAATTTTCTATCCACTGCCACTTTTGTGGCAATAACATCTTGTATCCCCAGTCTGACCAGCTGTCGATCGACGTTTTCCTCGGTACTTAAAATGACAGAACTGTATGTTCCCCTTGCTACTTGCTACTCAATGGACGCCACAATCTTGTACTATACTAGACTTCATCCTAGTACCTTGAATAAAGCCACAAAATATTGCTTGGTTCACCTACGTGGGTGAACTTTACTCTTAATTGACTAGAGAATTTGTTACCGATCTCGACCTCCATATTTACCTTTTCCAGTTTGTTGAGATCAGTGTTACCTTCATACCCCAAGAGTCTGGCACTTGTGATGTTGGAATCCAGTCTCGAGGATAAACTGACCGACTTGTTTCATGGTGGTCAGGTCAGTTTCAGGTAACTACAGTATTATTCAAAATATACGACTATGCTTGTGTTGGTATGATTATTATATGGAACCAGAACCACAAATACTAAGGGCACAGAAAAGATTTACCACTGACACAAATATGGTTTTATTCATATTGTCCAAAACAATTGGCTGCCTCAATGAGGCGCAGTATTTGCAGACTTAACTGAAACTTGCACAAAGAACTACTATGACAAAGTATGGATACAAGAATATGATATTTATACTTTTGGTTGTGACAATACAAATAAAAAGACAGTAAACGGACAAATCCACAGGGGCCATAACGAGGGTTCAAACCTATGTCCGAGAACGGCCTATTGACTGAGCTTGAGTGCATGGGGGAATTGCTCCAAAAAACAAAAATCTTGGTTTTTGTCCCGTGGCCTTCCTCCTACCACCGTAACCGGCGGTGGGAAACTGCTTTGGCAAGGCTGCGGAATGGCCATACTCGCTTAACCCACGATCACTTAATGGAGCGCCGCCCTGCTCCTTATTGTCCAAATTGCATTGTCCCTCTTACAGTTGTGCATCTAATTGTTGAATGTCCTGACTTTCAGGACGAGCGTGTGTCTTGCTTTCTGACCGTCCCTCGCGGTCGCTTGTCCCTCGATAGAATTCTAGGTGAATCTGATACTTTTGATATAGTTCGCCTTATGCGTTTTTGTTCTCGTATTGGCATTCTTGGTGATATTTAGCGGCCTCTGATTATTTCGCACTTTGATGGTGATACATAGCCTTCCAAGTTTGGTGCCTTCTTTTGATAGTTACCTTACCTTACCTGGTTTGTGTCTCGAGAGGCTGCAGGGTCCAAGTAAGGGCAGGAGAACTTCTGGTTGCAATTCTTTTAACCATGTCGTAGCACAGTTGATTAAGGCTGCGTCTGGGATGCTCTCGGACGTGGGTTCGAACCCTCGTCACAGCCCTTGTGGATTTGTTCATTTGATGCATCACGCTACTGTGATTTCTGTGTGTAGTGTAGTGTACAGTAAACGGGTAATTACAAACGATAAAGTGGAAGTGCTTATTATCCCCCCTCCAAAAAAAAAAAATAGTGCTTATTATCCCACCCTCCAAAAAAAATAGTGCGTGACACCTCTCATCACTGGTAAGTTTTTTTTATTATTATTTTATTATAATTTTCTACCACAGGTGGGATCTCTGGTAAGTTGAAGGAGACCAATGGCCGGGAAACATGACGACTCAGGGCAACACAGCACCCAATTTCTCTTCCTGTTTAATATCGGGTAGAGAAGGCTGAATATGTGGGCGAGATAAATGGAACAGAATGTGTACCATTTACTCAAAAAGATACAGGTGGCAAAGGACGGACGCTGATCTGGACACGTACATTTAGGGGCCTGGTAGGTGAGTGGACAGCGCTTGGGACTTGTAATACTATGGTCTGGGGAATCGATCCCTGGTTACGGCGATAACAAATGGGTAGTTTCTTTCACCCTGTTGCATCTGTTCACCTAGCAGTAAATAGGTAAATGGGAGTTAGACAGCTGCTATGGGCTGCTTCCTGGTGTACATTCACCTAGATGTGCTTGGGGGGGTTGAGCTCTGCTCTTTCGGCCCGCCTCTCAACTGTTACTAACTACTATTTTTCTTTTCACACACACACACCTGTCCGGGGCCGGTGGCTGAGCGGACAGCACGCTGGACTGTGATCCTGTGGTCCCAGGTTCGATTCCGGCCGCAGGCGAGAAACAATGGGCAGAGTTTCTTTTACCCTAATGTCCCTGTTACCTATCAGTAAATAGGTACCTGGGAGTTAGTCAGCTGTCACGGGTTGATTCCTGGTGTGTGTGTGATATTTTTTTGTGGAAAAAAAAGTAGTAACAGTTGAGAGGCGGGCCGAAAGAGCAGAGCTCAACCCCCGAAAGCACAACTAGGTGAATGCACACACGCATACACTCACATGAATGGTCGAACAAATTGTTGTTAGAGTTTAACCCAAGCAAATGTAATGGGATGAAGATAGATGTAGGGAGCAGGAGATCAGATACAAGGTATCATTTGGGAGATGAAATTCTTCAAGAGTCAGAGAGAGACTTGGGGGTTGATATCACGCCAGACCTGTCCCCTGCAGCCCATATCAAGGGGATAACATCAGCGACATATGCCAGGCTGGCCAACATAAGAACGGCATCTAGAAACTTGTGGTAGGAATCATTCAGAACTTTGTATACCACATGTCAGACCAATCCTGGAGTATGCAGCTCCAGCATGGAGTCCATATCTAGTCAAGCATAAGACTAAACTGGAGAAGGTTCAAAGGTTTGTCACCAGACTAGTACCCGAGCTGAGAGGTATGAGCTATGAGGAGAGACTACGGGAGTTGAACCTCACGTCGCTGGAAGACAGGAGTACAGATATGATCACCACATACAAGATTCTCAAAGGAATTGATAGGGTAGATAAGGATATGCTATTTAACACAAGGGCACACGCATTAGGGGACACAGGTGGAAATTGAGTGCCCAAATGAGCCACAGAGATATTAGAAAGAACTTTTTTTCAGTATCAGAGTAGTTAACAAATGGAATGCATTGGGCAGTGGTGTGGTGTGGTGTGACTCCACACACAGTTTCAAATATAAGTATGATAGAGCCCAGTAGGCTCAGGAATCTGTACACCAGTTGATTGACAGTTGAGAGGCATGACTAAAGAGCCAAAGCTCAACCCCAGCAAGCACAACTAGGTGAGTACACACACACACACACACACACACACACACACACACACACACACACACACACACACACACACAGGCGGGAGCAAAGAACCAAAGCTCAATCACCTCAAGCACAAATAGGTGAGTACACACACACACACACCAGGAAGCAGCCCGTAGAAGCTGTCTAACTCAGGTATCTATTTACTGCTATTTAACAGGTGCATCAGGGTGAAGGAAACGTCCCATTTGTTTTTCAGCCAGCTGCCGGGATCGAATCCCGGTCCCTAGGTCCACGAGTGTAGAGCGCTGTCCACTCAGCTACCAGACCCCACACACACACACCCTGTGTGTGTGTGTGTCTGTGTGGACAGAGTTCATTGGACAGTTGAGAGACGGGCCGAAAGAGCCAGAGCTGAACCCCCGCAAGGACAACTAGGTGAATACAAAGCTGTGAAAACTGGCAGAACAAAAGTTGAAGCTCATGGAAATTTTCCATAAGAACTACGTATAGACAGTTAAGAACAGATAAATCAGGGAAAAGTATTATCTGTTCTTACTATCTCTATTCTTCAATAGACAGTCAATAGAATCGTCTATTGCAGAAGATGAGTCGCAATAACGTGGCTTGAAGATATGAGAACTAAACCACTCACCAGAAAATGAGTAGTTAGTTTAGTTCATTTATTATGCACCCCATACTCATCTTGTGGGTGGTAGTGGAAAGGGTTACAGAGGCACATAATGGGCTCAGGGACTGAACCCCACAAATCATTTAGCTAAGCAAGTTACAGTCTTGATGAGCTAGTCACAAAATTCAATAGACATCGTCACATCATCAATGGCCCCGAGATCGACCACAAGTACAGTTTCTAAATTAAGCAACTGACATATGTGGAGAGTTAGTGTCACAATTGATATGTTTGTCCTGCACACCGCCCCCCATCCAGTGGGCAGCGGTGGATAGGTTACAGTCACTTAGTTACTACCTACAGTTAGCAAACTGGGGATATTTGGCTAAGATTTCTGATAGCAGATCATTTTGGATGAAATATTTACACATTTCTTAAACAATTGTTATAGAATTCTCTCCGAATTCACGTACTTTTTCGCACTCCATCACATAGTGACGGAGAGTGTGTGAATAATTTTGTTGACACAGTTTACATTTGGTCAGGTCTACATGTTTTGTGAATTAGATTTTGAAATTAACAACTTCAAATATTTAAGCTGGGGATCATTACTGGTTCATTAGAGACTCGTTCGTGTCTGGGGAAGTGAAGGAGTGGCTGTTGGCCATTGTTAATTGACACTTGAGACTCGCAAAATGTTAACCAATGGGGTGAGTTTTAGGGTGAATGTCAACCAATCAGCGGCCGAGTTTGGTTGGCTGCTGGGTATAAAAGGGACCACGAGACAAAAAATCACTTCAGTGTGTTTTACCTCACTTTTGGTATACAGTTCCAGGCTCGTCTCTAGAAGGTGAGCTGTATGTGGGGGATCCCCCCCCCCCACTCCTCTTATTGCGTCCCCCCTTCCCTTGTTGCGTCCTCCCCCTTCCCTTGTTGCGTCCTCCCCCTTCCCTTGTTGCGTCTCCCCCTTCCTTTGTCCCTTGTTGCGTCCCTCACCCTCCCTCCCTTCCCCTTGGTCTTCCGTACTGGAACTAGTGAAGTGTATTCGGGGAAATTACCATTATTTCCGATCTGTTTTGAGGACTCGAAGGTTGGGTTAAGTGCGCATAGTGCTGCGTGTGGCACTACCACTGTACCTCAGTGACCACCCCCCCCCCCGGTGCGCATAGTGCTGCGTGTGGCACTACCACTGTACCTCAGTGACCACCCCCCCCCCCGGTGCGCATAGTGCTGCGTGTGGCACTACCACTGTACCTCAGTGACCACCCCCCCCCCCCGGTGCGCATAGTGCTGCGTGTGGCACTACCACTGTACCTCAGTGACCACCCCCCCCCCCGGTGCGCATAGTGCTGCGTGTGGCACTACCACTGTACCTCAGTGACCACCCCCCCCCCCGGTGCGCATAGTGCTGCGTGTGGCACTACCACTGTACCTCAGTGACCACCCCCCCCCCCGGTGCGCATAGTGCTGCGTGTGGCACTACCACTGTACCTCAGTGACCACCCCCCCCCCCCGGTGCGCATAGTGCTGCGTGTGGCACTACCACTGTACCTCAGTGACCACCCCCCCCCCCGGTGCGCATAGTGCTGCGTGTGGCACTACCACTGTACCTCAGTGACCACCCCCCCCCCCGGTGCGCATAGTGCTGCGTGTGGCACTACCACTGTACCTCAGTGACCACCCCCCCCCCCGGTGCGCATAGTGCTGCGTGTGGCACTACCACTGTACCTCAGTGACCACCCCCCCCCCCCGGTGCGCATAGTGCTGCGTGTGGCACTACCACTGTACCTCAGTGACCACCCCCCCCCCCCCCGGTGCGCATAGTGCTGCGTGTGGCACTACCACTGTACCTCAGTGACCACCCCCCCCCCGGTGCGCATAGTGCTGCGTGTGGCACTACCACTGTACCTCAGTGACCACCCCCCCCCCCGGTGCGCATAGTGCTGCGTGTGGCACTACCACTGTACCTCAGTGACCACCCCCCCCCCCGGTGCGCATAGTGCTGCGTGTGGCACTACCACTGTACCTCAGTGACCACCCCCCCCCCCCGGTGCGCATAGTGCTGCGTGTGGCACTACCACTGTACCTCAGTGACCACCCCCCCCCCCGGTGCGCATAGTGCTGCGTGTGGCACTACCACTGTACCTCAGTGACCACCCCCCCCCCCGGTGCGCATAGTGCTGCGTGTGGCACTACCACTGTACCTCAGTGACCACCCCCCCCCCCCCGGTGCGCATAGTGCTGCGTGTGGCACTACCACTGTACCTCAGTGACCACCCCCCCCCCCGGTGCGCATAGTGCTGCGTGTGGCACTACCACTGTACCTCAGTGACCACCCCCCCCCCGGTGCGCATAGTGCTGCGTGTGGCACTACCACTGTACCTCAGTGACCACCCCCCCCCCCGGTGCGCATAGTGCTGCGTGTGGCACTACCACTGTACCTCAGTGACCACCCCCCCCCCCCCGGTGCGCATAGTGCTGCGTGTGGCACTACCACTGTACCTCAGTGACCACCCCCCCCCCCCGGTGCGCATAGTGCTGCGTGTGGCACTACCACTGTACCTCAGTGACCACCCCCCCCCCCGGTGCGCATAGTGCTGCGTGTGGCACTACCACTGTACCTCAGTGACCACCCCCCCCCCCGGTGCGCATAGTGCTGCGTGTGGCACTACCACTGTACCTCAGTGACCACCCCCCCCCCCGGTGCGCATAGTGCTGCGTGTGGCACTACCACTGTACCTCAGTGACCACCCCCCCCCCCCGGTGCGCATAGTGCTGCGTGTGGCACTACCACTGTACCTCAGTGACCACCCCCCCCCCCGGTGCGCATAGTGCTGCGTGTGGCACTACCACTGTACCTCAGTGACCACCCCCCCCCCCCCGGTGCGCATAGTGCTGCGTGTGGCACTACCACTGTACCTCAGTGACCACCCCCCCCCCCGGTGCGCATAGTGCTGCGTGTGGCACTGTACCACTGTACCTCAGTGACCACCCCCCCCCCCCCGTGCGCATAGTGCTGCGTGTGGCACTGTACCACTGTACCTCAGTGACCACCCCCCCCCCCCCCCGGAGTTAAACACAAAACGTCTAAGGTTACCTGCTTCTCTCCCTCACAAGGACATCACATACACAAGCGTAGATTGACTGAAAACATTTAATATTTACCAATCTTATAACATACACCCAATTTCACAACTTTATAAACCTTGCACTAAAATTGTCAATCGGTTTTATAAATACTTTTTAATTATCAATCATTAAATCTCATTTGCACAATATTATCTACTATACTAGTAGTATTGTTAGCAGCTTTAAGTTGGGGGGGGGAAGTGTGCAGTAATTATTTTAAACCTGACATTTCTACTGTTAACTTCTTCTCGTCCTCAGGTCCAGCCAACCAAAGCCAGTCAAGAGAAGGCAACGAGGACCGTCTGTACTGAATATCAACAACGAAGGCATAAAACCAAGTTGTCATTAATGATATGGTTGGAAATGGGAACAACCCCATGATTTGTATCGGTGCAGGTGGAAATAATGTTAGAAGAGTTAGGAGTGAGGCACCGATACAGAGGTTTAAGATAACCATAGAATTGGTAAAGAGCAAGAGATCCCGATCATGTGCCAGTCACTATAGTCTTCTGATCTGAGCTTGCTTCCTGATGACGCCTCTCGCCGATTCTCGACACAAACTTTGAATTTGATACTAAATTTGCTACCTCAAACACTAGTTTTATCCTACCTCGTATAAACGTGATATGTACTGCTGGACACAATGTTCTCGTGGCTCGGTCTCTGACTAGGCCCTTAGATGCTGCTGTTCTCCTGAACACACAACCAGAGTGATCAGGTACAGTTCGGAACTACATTCTGGTGTATGAACACCTTAAAACCAGACTAACATACATCTCCCCTCTCTGTACAACACCTTCCATGTATCGTGCATTAGTAATACAACTGAAGCTTGACATTATGGGTGGTAAGCCCTTAACTCTTGGCGAGACTTGACAGTACGAAGTCTTTACTCCCTCGGCTCAACAGCCCTATTGTAGTGTTAACCTAGTCTTATAAACCTTCAAAAATGGGCCATAAAAACCACCCATTAGCTCCACAAGTAACAGAGGTGGCAGAGAAACGCTTCGGCTGACCTTCAGAGGCTTGGTTTTGTTATGCGACAATTACATTAAACTGGCCAGGTTAGAACTGGCCGCTAGTTAAATACTTGCTTGGCACCTTACCATCTCCCCAGAGTAAAGTGTTCCACAGGACCTATTCTGTGGGTACCCAGATCACCCTCAGGATTGTGTACTCTAAGGTTGAGCCTCTTTGGTCTCGCCTCTCGAATGTCGATCGACTAACGTAGATTCTTGAACCTATTTGGTTATCATATCGCTTCAAACTGTGTAGTGTGCCTCCCCTACACCACTGCTCGTGGACACCTAACGGAACGCCCTGCTCCTTAATGGCCGAATTGCATTTTCCTAAAGTCTTCTGCACGTCCTTGTTAAGTTGTCAAGTCTTTGATGGTCGTACATCTTGCTTTCATAATATTCTTCCGGGATGGTTTTTGTCCTAGGTAGAATCCATTTGCATATCCTAGGTATATCCATTACCTTTGATGGCTCTCGCTGTATACCGTGTTTCTCTCGTATTATCTTAAGTGATAATTTGTGGCTTTTGACTATCCAGAGGTACAGTCTACATAGTCTTCAAAGCTTGACCTTTTGATAATTACTTGGTATAGATGTGCCATTGGAAAAATTAGGTTTGAATGTTGCCCTTTTTCCTAGTCCCGCTATAAAAATGACTAACTCTTTTTGGTGCAACAGTGTCTATTTTGTAATTTATCTATAATAACTATAGGTTGAATCTTAAGACACGTTGTACATATCTAATTTTATTTAGCTTTAAGTGACTCGCTTCGCAGAGTTGCCCCAAGCGGCTACGGCCAGATAAACGTAAGGTTATTCACCGAAAGTACGAGAACTTGAGGCTGAGGTAAACTCGAAACGACCCAAGGACCACCTGTCCCACTGGGTGTTGGGGCGTGTGTGGGAAGACTGTGCTAAGCCACTGAGTGTCACTTACGGGTCCATAATGGTCACTTTGCCTCGTTCTCACCGGCAGTTAGGGTCTGTTGTGCCACAATAAATATACTAACTACTAATACGACGTTAACTTTAGGGAAACAGTGTTAGAGGATTAAGAGTGAGTGTAAATACTGGGGTAAAGGGGTGTATGAGAGGCAGCGACCATGAGGAGGGTGTGAGGGAGGTGTTGAGGCGGGCAGGTGGGGCCCAGCTCTTCACTCTCCTCCTCGCCTTCACGCCAGTAACATCGTCTGGCTGCTTCTCTTCATATATTACGGTAATGTGTGTTTTAATGTTGGTTTAAAGTCCTAGTTTTAGATCTGTGTAGGTGTTTAAGAGCCGTTGTGGTTTAAATTGTTAACCGTTATGGTGATTTAAGTTAGCAGCGAGACCCATTGGATATTAACTTAGTGTTGAGGTTAGCTTGTTAATGGGTAACATTTTCTAGAGTACCTTGCTATTGAATTGGTTGTTTCACTTAACTTAATAATCGTGTTACGGAAAAAAATATTTTTAAAATGTAGAAACTTGATAACTTTTGTCAAATATTGGGTTATGCCGACATAACGATGTGAAACATTTTTAGTCAGATTAAACCTTGTATGGCGTCAACATGTATTATACTTTTTATTGATAACCTCTTCGTTCCGAGGTAGTTTAGTCTCAAATGTTACTTTAACATCAGTTTTCAAATATTTGTGTAGAAAAATTGAGACCCTTGACTATTTCGGTGGAAGGATGTTGTTCTTAAAATGAATGAGCGATAATGACATGAACGCAAAATGACTTCACTTAAAAATGCCAGTACTCTTGCTTAGTTTGAGTAGCTAGTCTTCTTGAGGTATTTTAATCACATTAGAGTGTGGGGTAAAAAAGTGCTAGTTTTAAATAAACATTTGACTTCCTCCTGTGAAATGAATACCCTTTAATTCTTAAGACTAATAACATCATGACTAATACATTAAATCAATTAAATAACATTTCCCATAATAATGTACCAATTGCTAAATATCTTAAACATTACGGTTTTTTTATTTTAAGTTGCATACCTGAAACTTTTAACGTGTCTGAAACCAGGTAGTTTGCCACTTATCAAACACGTAACATTTAAATACACCTTCGTGTAACTAAAAGGACTCTGACACTCTCCCTGGAACTTGGTATTATATTTAAATATCGAACCTAAACTTGTAATAATAACCATAATTTGGTAACTGCTTAGTACCCAAAACTGTACTAGCCTCGTTATTAATAATTTAATGGCCGTATCTTTCCAACTTCATGAGCTACATTTACATAAACCAAATTCGTAAAATTTATCTGTAATGCTCCATGTTAATTTCATATTAATAGAATCTTGGCACTAATAATTTGTTTTTTAAATGTTATTTCGTTAGGTCATATTTCTAATTGTGCATACTTGTTAGTATGACAGGCTATACAAAGGTTTTAATCTTTACATACTTATTGCAGATGCAGTGTCTACGGTCTTAATTAATGACCTTGGTGTCCCAACTAGCTGGAATGACTAGCCAGTTTCTGCAGGTATGGGGTTTGACATCCAGTCCTTAGATATTTTAGTTCAAATCTGACAATATTGCTACATCTTCTTATATTTTGAAGTACATAATGGCTAAAATGTATTAATGATTTTAATGTCTCAAAGTTCAACTAAATCTGTCTTTGCAGGCTCCTGGTTTTCAGAACTTGGATGTGTCGGTTGCTCTTGGCAACAGTTTTCAGAGATGCGGGTCGCCCACTACCTGAATTAAACACTACACGCTGTAGTAGCGACGCCTTCACCCTGAAAGGTCCTGGCAGGGCCCCGACTTGAGCTGAGCAGCGCCGATGAAACATTGTTCCTGACCAGGCCCCCCGAGTTACTGTGTTGGAAGACCGGGCTCTGTCATGGGCCCAATGTAGCGGGGTCTACAATGTTCCTTCTTGGACTCTCCTGACTGTGTGTGTGCGCGGGTGCGCGCTGCCCTCCCACCTCTGTGGTGGGGTTAAGTCCCCAGTGGTGACGACCTTATCCAGTTGTCACAACTGCGCCTTTTACAACCCCCCCCCCCCCCCCCACCCACCCACCCACCCTCCTCCTCCTCCTCCTCCTCCTCCTCCTCCTCTTACTTGGGGTGCTCGGCGTCGTCACCTACACTTGCTCATTCGATTCCTTTCGGTCTCCTTTGGTCGGGACACCAGTCGGCTGCTGCCTTGACCCTTTTGTCTTCTGAATTCTGGTGAGTCTACTCATGTTGACTCCCGCACTCTCACCTTTTCCTGTCTTGATCTTTTTCTCTGCTTATCTTATCTATATTTGGACTTTGCCTGGTGAGTTCTTGATGACCTACATAAGTGAACTTTTCCCCATCCTTGTCATCTCTCTGCCCTCCCCTCTTTCCCTAGGTGGCAGTTTGCCAGGGCTGACTAGAACCTCTTCACCTTGTGTGCTACTCTTTCCGACCTCTCTGATCTACCTCTTCCCTGAGCCTTCCTCTTTCATGGCAGTTTTAAGCTGCCCTCTGCTCTGTTCCTCGCTCTACCCTCGGGTACGCGAAAGTGCATTCCCTGGTGGAATGCAGACTGCTGTAAGCGTGCAGCCTGGAAGAAACGTCCGCAGTAGGACGCCCGTTTTTGTTTCGGAGAGCAAGTGGTGCCTTTCGTTCGATCATATTCAGAGTTTGTATGATGAGACCGGTATCCAGTCTCTACAGGATCGCAGTGATCGCTATTGCCCTCGCTACTTTGCCTGGTCCCTTTAAAACACTCTTGCTAATGTCGTACTTTGACCGTTACCCCTCCTGTGGGCCCTGTTCCCTTTCTGTACGGTTGTCTCGCTTGCAAGTTTCTCTCGGTTCGTGTCGCCAGTGTTTTTCATCGTGTCATTCAGACCTTGCCCCCATGGAGGGTCCCTCTTCCTAGGTTTTGTATAACGTTAGCCATGCAGGTCATTACTCCGTCCTACAGTTCTGAAACGCCTTTTGCTTGCTCACTTTTCTTCACACTCTCGCTCCATCTCCGTCGTCACAGATGGGTCTAGGTCTGCTGAGTGTAGGCTACTCGGGTGCAGTCAGGAAACAACAATGTGTGTCGCCTTCCTCAAGAGACTAGCATCTTCACGGCTGAACTTTATGCAATTTTGTTTGCTTTTTGTCAACGGCTTTCTCACTGTAATTCTTCCTGCTGTTGTTGTAGTTGACTCAAGCAGTGACTCTCATAGCTCTGGAGTCATAATCCTGTGGTCATCGAACTTCAATATTGACTATTTATCTCCAGCAGATTTAAGACAGTCGAGTTTTGCTGGGTTCCCAGCCATATTGGTGGTTTCCTTAAATGAATGTGCGGGCACTGCCGTTAAGGAAGCTGTCCGCACCTGTCCCATCTTCTGTAAAGATATTTCTTTTTCAGACTTCTATCCAGTTATTCATTCCTCAATCCTTGCCCATTGTTGGGGTCGTTGGTCTTCTGTTACTCTTCTGTTACTCTCAACAAGCTGCGTGCTCTTAAGTGTTGTCTCCCATGGCCTTCCTCCTACCACGGGAAACGGCGGTGGGAAACGGCTCTAGCCGTTAAGTGGGTCTGGCTGATACATAACTCAGGCACTTAATGGAGAGCTGCCCTCATCCTTGTTGTCCAAATTGTATTGTCCCTCTTACGGTCGTGCATATCCTTGTTGAATGTCCTGATTTCCAGAATGGGCGTGGGTCTTGCTTCCCGACTGTCCCTCGCGGTCACCTATCCCTCTATAGTATCCTTGGTGAATCTGATGCATTTGATGTTATTTGCCTTATACACTTTTGTATAAATGTATGTCACAAGTATGAACTTGCACTCGTATTGACATCCTTAATAATATTTAGCGTCTTTTGACTATCCCGCACTCTTAATGGTGCTATATAGCCTCCCCGGCTTGGTGCCTTGATTTGATAACTAAGTATGGAATGTCTAGAATAGCAGTGTTACTAGAGCACCCATAATGATCTGTGTGGAAAGTATTCTGCAGTGACCGACACTTGATGGATAGAGAGGACAGACGTCAACCACTACATGGAAACCTGCAGTACCTGGGCAAGATTTCTACCAACCTCCTCATAACGCCAGCAATCCATGACTAAGAAAAGACAGCACTAAACTAGTTTGTGCTGAGCGGGAATGTTGGCTGATGGGTAGCTCTTTCTAGGTCATCTGGTGTATGGAGAGTTAGCATAACTTGAAACTCTTTAAAAATTTCATATTAGCTCATTCGATAGGCAGTTGGGTAACACTGAAGGGCCTGCTAGTGGCCATCCGTATTCCCGCTCGACCCAAGTACATCTGCACCGAACTTGCACCCAAGTACACCTGCACCCAAGTGCACCTGCACCGAACTTGCACTCAAGTGCATCTGCACCGAACTTGCACCCAAGTACACTTGCACTAAGTGCACCTGCACCGAACTTGCACTAAGTGCACCTGCACCGAACTTGCACCCAAGTACACTTGCACTCAAGTGCACCTGCACCGAACTTGCACTCAAGTGCATCTGCACCGAACTTGCACTCAAGTGCATCTGCACCGAACTTGCACTCAAGTGCATCTGCACC
The DNA here is from genome assembly GCF_040958095.1 of Procambarus clarkii. Taxonomy (NCBI): domain Eukaryota; kingdom Metazoa; phylum Arthropoda; class Malacostraca; order Decapoda; family Cambaridae; genus Procambarus; species Procambarus clarkii. The sequence continues at coordinate 16,136,000 of NC_091237.1, read as the reverse complement.
GAACTTGCACTCAAGTGCATCTGCACCGAACTTGCACTCAAGTGCACCTGCACCGAACTTGCACTAAGTGCACCTGCACCGAACTTGCACTAAGTGCACCTGCACCGAACTTGCACTAAGTGCACCTGCACCGAACTTGCACTAAGTGCACCTGCACCGAACTTGCACCCAAGTACACCTGCACCGAACTTGCACCCAAGTACACCTGCACCGAACTTGCACCCAAGTACACCTGCACCGAACTTGCACCCAAGTACACCTGCACCGAACTTGCACCCAAGTACACCTGCACCGAACTTGCACTAAGTGCACCTGCACCGAACTTGCACCCAAGTACACCTGCACCCAAGTGCATCTGCACCGAACTTGCACTAAGTGCACCTGCACCGAACTTGCACTCAAGTACACTTGCACTAAGTGCACCTGCAGCGAATTTGCACCCAAGTGCACCTGCACCGAACTTGCACTAAGTGCACCTGCACCGAATTTGCACCCAAGTGCACCTGCACCGAACTTGCACTAAGTGCACCTGCACCGAACTTGCACTAAGTGCACCTGCACCGAACTTGCACTAAGTGCACCTGCACCGAACTTGCACTAAGTGCACCTGCACCGAACTTGCACTAAGTGCACCTGCACCGAACTTGCACTAAGTGCACCTGCACCGAACTTGCACTAAGTGCACCTGCACCCAAGTGCACCTGCACCGAACTTGCACCCAAGTACACCTGCACCGAACTTGCACCCAAGTACACCTGCACCGAACTTGCACCCAAGTACACCTGCACCGAACTTGCACTAAGTGCACCTGCACCGAACTTGCACCCAAGTACACCTGCACCCAAGTGCATCTGCACCGAACTTGCACTAAGTGCACCTGCACCGAACTTGCACTCAAGTACACTTGCACTAAGTGCACCTGCAGCGAATTTGCACCCAAGTGCACCTGCACCGAACTTGCACTAAGTGCACCTGCACCGAACTTGCACTAAGTGCACCTGCACCGAACTTGCACTAAGTGCACCTGCACCGAATTTGCACCCAAGTGCACCTGCACCGAACTTGCACTAAGTGCACCTGCACCGAACTTGCACTAAGTGCACCTGCACCGAACTTGCACTAAGTGCACCTGCACTCAAGTGCATCTGCACCGAACTTGCACCCAAGTACACTTGCACTAAGTGCACCTGCACCGAACTTGCACTAAGTGCACCTGCACTCAAGTGCATCTGCACCGAACTTGCACCCAAGTACACTTGCACTAAGTACACCTGCACCGAACTTGCACCCAAGTGCACCTGCCCGCCCACCACAACCTCCACAGCTCTTCTCCACTTGTCCCCAACTCCCCCTCATTTATATATCTTCCTCCCTTTCTCTCTCCCCCCCCCCCCCCCGCCCCCCTCTTTTCTTTTCCCTTAACTCTTCTGTAGCTCTGTCCCGGCTCCTCCCCCCCCCCTCCCGCATCAACCTGTCTTCCTTCCTGTCCCTTCATCTCTCTGACCCCTTGAAGCTCAACACTAACCCAACATCCCCAAAAAGTATCATGATGGTAGGATAATAAAACACAGGTGGTGGAGAGGGACAGGACGATTTTTCCACTGGAGGAGATCGCTCGTGCTTGGAGGGAAATCAGTCATGAGGAGAAACCCTAATTAAACTACAGATGGAACAGAGCAGGAGGAAATACAACAACTTCTGGCCATCAACCCCGCAGGTAGCAGGTAATATAGCAACAGCAGGGACCTCTACAATGGTAGGGACCTTGGCTGAAATGTTGAGGAAGACTCCAGAAGCCATGTCCACGGTCAAGGAAGTTGCAATGAAAGTAACTTCACAGGAAGCTAATGGATGGAGAGATAGAGATAGAGAGAGAGAGAGCGCGCGCGCGCGCTGTAGTCGGGGTAGGCATTAGGGAACAAGAAGGTTCCAGGCAGGAAGAGTGGAGAGCCAAGGACAAAGCTTCAGTGTCGGGGATGCTGAGATACAAAAGGAAGGGGCTTATCCATGCAGAGAAGGCTTTCTGTTTTGGACAATGCAACAAAAATCTATGTATAAATGGCGTCATTCTAGTCGATTGATATGGTGGCCTCATTCAGGAACGAAGCCACCAAAGAGGACATTCTAGTAAAGAGCAAACTACAAAATTCAATGAAATACAGAAAGGTATTCATCCAGAGTGATGGAAGGGAGCCATAGCCTCCAATCCCAGAGGGAAGTGTGGAACCCGAATCAGTTCAGGAACCCCTAGAGAACCAACACCCCCCCCCCCACCCAAAGTCCAAACCCTTCCCTCTCCCTACACAATGCCTGGTCTTCCTGCACCAAGCAGCCCAAGGCAAGATCTAAACCCTCCATCCACCACCCGACCCCTGGTAACTACCACCATAGGAGGTAGAGCATAGCCAAGTAGCCCTGCCCATGGAACAGCTTACTACACCAGTGGGGAGGGAGATAATGGATATAGGAAAGCGAGCTTCAAGGTAATGTACTCTAACATCAATGGGATTACTAATAAAGTGAACTAGCCGATAGGGTGCAGGAAGTAAACACAGATGTAAAGGGCTCAGAAACTAAATTTAGGCATCATAAACGCTGTTTCTGCAGGACTACTATATAGTAAGCAAAGTGGGAAGGGAGAAGAATAGCCCTGCTGATAAGTACTTTAATTTTGAAGAGACGGATATCCCAGCCTGTGAACGTTTCAAAAACTACGTAAACTATGCTACTATTGTTTTAGGTCCACCCATTGTCACTTACAACCCTCCATTAAATGACAGAAGACCCAGGAGTTCGATAAAACGGGCAACTATTTATACAAGAGCAGCTTCAGTTGCCTGCAGGAATGGATCCAGACAATTATGGGCGACTTCAACTACGGAATTAAACTGCGAATGGAGAACAATGAGGTGCAGATACATGGCGAGCTAAACTCTGACGTGGCAGCAAGAAACTGAGCCAACAAGTCAAGGGACCCACAATAACGAGGCGAACCAGCTAGACTACCGGATATTCCCCTGTAAAAAGACATAAGGGAAGTCAAATGTGAACCCCCCCCCCCCCCCACGGGAATGAGTGACCACAGCGTATTGACGTTGCAGTATCTGGTCGAGGTAAGGATTTTCTACCCAAGCAAAGGATCTGAAAGAAAGTGTTTTACCGAAGAGGAAAATAAAGATATTTAGAAATGAAAATATGAATATATGAACTTAATTGGGATACCATGGGAAACAGAACTAAGGAAAGGCTGGGTAAAGTGGTCCAGTGGATAAAGGAATATCCAAGCAACAAGAAATATTAACTTGGGGAAGAGGGAGTGACATCAGTGATGAGATGTCACCAGCGGATTCCCACAGGGCTCAATTTGGACCCATCCTGTTTCAGATGTATGTAAGCGGTCTTCTAGATGATACTCCTCCCTCCGAGTTCCGATGCAAAAACAAATCTGGGAATAATCAAGACTGATGAAGACTATAGACAACCTGGAAAAACCTGGTGGAATGATCTAGAAAATGGATAAGTTTAATACTGGAAAGTAATTAAATTAGGTGAAGGAAGCAGGAGGCCGAATACTATGCATCATGTGGGAGATGAAATCCTGCAAGTCAAATAGATCTGGGGGCTGATAACACTAAACCTATCCCCAGGAGCCCACATCAAAATTACATCAGCGGGATATGCTAGATTGGCCAACAAGTGCTTTGGTTAACTTTTAAATAGTCATTCAGAAGCTCTCATACCACTCGAGGATTGGTCTGATGTGAGAATGCAGCACCAGCCTGGAGTCTATACATAGTTAGACAAGACAAACATAAGATTGAGGTATGCCGCCAGACTAGTCCAAGGACCAAGAGGTACGAGGAAAGGCTACAGGAGCTAAACCTAAAGTCCCTGGAAAACTAGGGATCACCTACAAAATTCTCTGGAATTTACAGTGGACAAAAAACCTTTTAGCATGGGTGTAACATTAACATGGCGACACTAGTTTAAGCTTTGTACCCAAATGAGCTACATTAGAAATCTTTTTTGTGTCTAGCCAAAATCATATGTATTCGACTGATGTCTTGGAGACACTACACACCGTTTCAAGTGTAGAGTTAACAAGAGCCCAATAGGCTCTAGAAACTCTACAATAGTCTACCGACAGTCTAGAGGCAGGACCAAAGAGCCAAAGCTCAACCCTCGCAAACTAGCCGAGTACCACAAGACGTTTGCAAGGTAAAGGAATAAAGAACCAATTTTATTTAAAAGGAAACGTCTCGTGCAGTTTACACTTTGAGATGCTTTAAAGCGTTCCCCCCCACACGCTCGTCCCGGAAGTCGAGACATTCAAGAAAGACATGCACGACCGTAAGAGGGACAATGCAATTAGGGCAATAAGGAGCAGGGCGACACTCCATCAAGTGACCATGGGTTAAGCGAGTATGGCCAATACGCAACCTCGCCAAAGCCGTTTCCCATCGCCGGTTAAGGTGGTAGGAGGACGGCCACGAGGAAACATTTAAGAGTACGTAGTTTGTTGCCAGTAACAGACGACCAAGAAGCCTGCCAACGGGTAAGGATGGAGGAATGGATACCCTGGTGAAAGTAGGAATATGGAATACCTTTACAAGAGACGAGACAAGAGCAGACAGCTTCCTTGGCGGCAGCATCCGCATGCTCATTTAAAGACCCCGTTTATGAATAAAGTAATTAAAGAATGCAACAAGCCAGGAAAAACCATGTAGCCGTTTATGAATGCAGAACTGTACACGATTACGTCTGAACACTTCCAGAACAAGTACTTCGCTGAAAATGCTTCGCCCACATACTACAAATAATCGCCAACAGGACCTAAACCACCTAACCAATGCCTTTAATAATAATGATCACAGTATGCCAAGATATTAATTTATATTCGAGAATTACCTAATTTGGAATGAACAGCACATCAAAAGTTTATGACACACTCTGGGGGTCGACAGCTGGGTGGAATGGATTTTGTCCGAGGACAGCTTGCATGATCAGTTTAGAGTCTTGTTATACCATTCATAAACTGGGGCTTCATGAAATGGACTTTAGCCTTTGTTTAGGAGGACGGGCTGCACAGTGCGACAAATTAACTTTAGTCCCACTTAAATGTTCCGGCCAGTTACAGAAAAGTGTGTGGTAGGCATGATCACAGCCTTCAAGAGCACTATTTAAGAGTTCTACGGTGCCTGGCTTTGCCTTACCAACGAATTTTTTGGTAGCCACTGTTTCTAGTAGAAGACTAAGCCTATACAAGTGAGAAAGATTGTTAAAACTTGCCAAGGCAAGTTTCCTATTTTGTCGAACTTTAAGATCCGACTACTTAAGAAAAGTTCCAAGTAGAACGGGCTTTGGCGAGCCCATAGTGGACTCTCCTCTAGCTATCATTTACTACATTAAACCAAAACTTGTTGATCTAGAAATAGTTTAATAAAATATTTAGCCATTACTTAAGTTTACTCTATATTTCTTACAACAATGCAAGAGTTTTGTCTTAAGAGCCATTTATTGAGGACGGTAGCCGTAGCCGCTGTTAATGTACACAGTGTCCGTCACTGTCCGGTAGTTGGTGAAGGTTGTGCTCTTGGTGTTAATATTCGTGTGTACCACCGTCGCTGTGTACGTCAACCTGCAAGACAAAATATAAGTCATTAACATGAGGTAATGTTACCAACACCCCCCCCCCACACACACACACACACACACACCACAATCACACACAGTGTATTCTATACTTACACCTGGGTGGCCGGAGTGGTGTAGGTGTACTGGCTGATTATGTAGGACGTGTGAGCGAGGGTCACGTAACTTAGTGACGTTTCCGTCACGATCCTGAAGTCAGACTTCACTTCCGTTAACGTTACTGACGTTGGCCGGACAAAGACAGACGTCTGGAGAGCGACCCGGTCATCAACGGGAGTGTGTAGCACCTGTGTTGTAGAAGAGAAGGTTATAAGCTGGAAGATGATGCGTGTGTTATTGTATTAATATGGCACTGTTACTGTAAACTTACCGAGCGTGTTCCGACGGTGACAGTCTGCACGCTGAAGGACGTTAAGGTTACTGCCACACTGTTGAAGGCTTGGTCGGTGACAGTGACGCAACGGTCGACGGTGACAACTTGGGTGACAGTGGGATGGAAGACATCGTCCACCCTCCTGACCTGAGGGACGCCAACCGGTCTGACAATACTTCCAGAAGGTCCAGTGCTGCCCACTGCGACCCGCGGAACGGACACCTGGTCCAACCTGCCACCGCTGAATATGGTAGCGGGACCACCGAAGACACCCTGGCCGACATTAGGACCGGGACCACCAAAGACACCCTGGCCGACATTAGGACCGGGACCACCAAAGACACCCTGGCCGACATTAGGACCGGGACCACCAAAGACACCCTGGCCGACATTAGGACCGGGACCACCAAAGACACCCTGGCCGACATTAGGACCGGGACCACCAAAGACACCCTGGCCGACATTAGGACCGGGACCACCAAAGACACCCTGGCCGACATCAGGACCGGGAGCTACACCACTGTGAAAGTCTTGGGGAAAATATCGTCCATCAGCAAAACTTCCCCTGTGCTGGCCTGCGTCGGGCAAGAGGCCGCTGCCAGGGCCTTGGAGGATAAAGGCGTCTTCAGCTGCGATAGGTTGAGCGCTACTCGGCAGGCTCCCGATTGCTTCAATTAATCCAGGAAGTGGTTGACTAGTGTCCCTGGGAATGCCGTCAAAACCAGGTGAAGTACTGGAGGACTTCGGGACACCCAGGGTCTGTAAAGTTAAAGTGTAAAAAACTTGTAAGTATAACTATAGTTTAAATAGTTACTTTGAAAAGCACAACTTATAGCGGCAGTAAAAATTTTTTAATCAACAATTTACAAAAAAAAAAAAAAAAAAAAAGATTAGTTTACAACAGGGAGAGGTTAACTATGCCTGTAATGGTTGGTACTGGCTCGTCACACCGGCCACATAGAAGATAGAGGCCACCAATATTGGAATAGAACACCGCATCTGCAATATGTAGACTTGTTAAACAACCGAATAGACCCACTTTTGAACAAAAATTATAGTCAGATTATGAAGAAAATAAACTAATCCTTAAGATTTAACGCAACAAAAAATGCCTACTTAAACTAGTGGGAGTAAAAAGGGGGGGGGGTGTGAATGAAGATTTTTTGCTCTTTTTTTTTTTTTTAGTAGATTATAGTCAATGACATGGCAATCTTCAGAAATGATACTAGCTGTACCCAGCCACGCGCTGCTGTAGTTCAGCAACGCATGCTCATTATAGAGCCACAGCAACCCCCTCTAAACTCGCCCCCCCCCCCCCCATAATATTTCCGTCCTCCCAAACATTCTCTACCCACCTGTCCCCATTCCCCATTCTCTACGCCCATCCTCATACCGTCCAGTCTCCCTTGTCTGATGCGTTCCCAAATTATCCGATGTTACAATCTCGGAAAACCGAGATCAATTAACAGATGAAAAAAACTGACTAACGAAATGAACGGTAAACACGGCTCATTAAATGCAATCAAATTGAATCAAAATGAAGTCTAAATATGAAAATTCAATTTATCAAAGCAATCCGAAACACTGAAAGGGAATCTAACATTTAAGTTTTTTTTTTCCGGTGCAACAGATTGCGTGTAGTTAATTTTTAACTGCGACATGTACATGAAAAAAGTGGTTCGAGTGGAAGTTATTCAAAATTTCAAAAGGAATTTTGAAGAACTTTCAGAGATTAGCGATTTTGAACATTTATACAAGAGGTAGAGTATGGAGAAAAACTAAAAAAGTGAAGAGACTTACGCAGCTGGACATGTATAGCTATAAAATACAAAGCTAGCTCTTCAGCTACAAGGAACAATATAGTAAGGGTACAGTACCAGAAAGTAATTGATGAAGGTAGAAAAATCATGCATCATGGTAATACTAAACTAGTAAGACTATTGCCCAAGTCACTACAGTACCATTAATAGGGGAAGTTTGATTATGTCAGGCATCTTAAGTTAATGATGGGGTCACCCCGTTCCCCCATTCAGAGCAAGTCAAGAATTTTATAGAATTTTTTTGCCGTTATCAGACGGTAGTCTCAAAGTACTACACAAAGTACTAACTAGAACCTAGTTAAATTCCATTCTTTAGATTATATGAGTAAAGCCTAGACTCAAATCCCTGTATTGCTCAGAAGTACTTTCAAGGGCCCTTTTTACAGGGTTGTTTAGAGATCCAGGTTGAAGCGGCATTTTATATAAGGGAAAAAAATCATTATCCAAATATTTCCATTAACATACTATAATGCCACCGCCGAATGTTTCTATGGTCAAATGCATAATTTCTTAAGAGTACGGTTAAAAATCGACCCCCCCCCCTATTTAGTACTATTAAGAATCACCAAACATTTGGTTAAAAGTCTTAATATGGATTGAAGTGTTCACAATTACTACAACAAGATAACGACCGTGGAAAGAGACTAGTTTAAGTAATGATTGAAAACTATGGATTATAGCGTTTCAATAATAACACTTAGTACTTTGAGTATGAAAGTCAAGTGTTAGTTAATAAATATTACACACTAACCAAACAAAACCATCACAATTTTGAGCAAATAACGGGCAAGATAACACTTAACTCTTCGATAAATTACCTAAATAACTAAAACATTACACTTTAAACTAATAACAAGAAGTCAAAACTATTAACTTAATACCTTGCAAGACGAGGAGAGACGATGTTACTGGCGTGAAGGTGAGGAGGAGAGTGAGGAGCTGGGCCCCACCTGCCCGCCTCAACACCTCCCTCACACCCTCCTCATGGTCGCTGCCTCTCATAATACACCCCTTCTTTACCCCAGTATTTACACACTCACTCGTAATCCTCTAACACTCTTTGTTTCCCTAAAGTTAACATTGTATTAGTAGTTAGTATATTTATTGTGGCACAACAGAACCTAACTGCCGGTGAGAACGAGGCAAAGTGACCATTATGGACCCGTAAGTGACACTCAGTGGCTTAGCACAGTCTTCCCACACACGCCCCAACACCCAGTGGGACAGGTGGTCCTTGGGTCGTTTAGGACAGTGTTTCCTCAACCGCAGATCTATGGACTAAATATTACAAGGGTTGCATGGAACTAATATACTGTATGGTATTCTAACATAATATGAACCCGTTATGAGTGTGTTCAACCCAATGTCTGCTGTTGTTATATACACGCAGTTTTAACTGAGATAAACAGTGCCGGGCGAGTGACATATATATGTGTGTATTTGTTACACAATGGCTACTGTCAATTTTGCTAGCTATATCTATTTTGTTGTAGGACTCCACAAGTGTGAACGTTGCTGTCGGTGGGGTCTACAGGTGTGAACGAGGCTGTTGATGGGGTCTACAGGTGTGTAGAATATAAGTTAGTTTAAATTTTAATATTTTACAACTACACCATTCAGGAAACTATGGCATTTTCTGGCAAGAAAATATCAAAGGGTGGCGTCTCAGACGACAGACTTGACGTGGTGACGGGCAATGTTGTGCCGCTTTATGCCGTTAAGATGTTCTTCAGTACCCAGAGACAGTCCTCGTCGCCTTCCCTGTTGTCTGGCCGTGGTCGCCCGAGCCTGAGGACGGGAGGGAAGAGTTATTAACATCACAATTATTATATTACTTAAAATATGATTTAAGAAATCTTAAGTTATTCTTGATCTTTAATGACCCTACAACCATTGAAGGCCTTACGAGTAACCTGCACTTAAAGATCTACCCAACACCCAGTATGGCATGACAATTTGAGCTGTATGACAAAGTAATAAAGTAAGACCAGCCACACTGACCCTCCAGTGAGAGACCAGCTGGTGTCGGACAGTGTACCAGGATGCTCCAGGTCCTCCTGCCTCGCTCCTTGCTGCTGCTCCACATCAACTGGATCCCACCTAACAAAAATATTTGTTTTAGATAAATTCTTGGCCTCTTTGTCCAGCAGGATGACCATATTTAAAGTTTAATGCACATGTATTTCAATAATTTACAACTTAAACACTAATAACAAGTAAACTCACTTCTGGTGATAACGCTCTTGATGAAGTCTTCCTTATCCCTGTCTTAGATGCTAACTAGCTGGAAGCCTCTACCAAGACTAGCAGTAAGAGTTGGCTTGATCCCAGCTGTAAATATTAGTATTCACGCATCATGAGAAGTGGTAGTTCTTACCAGACCTTGTTTCAAGCATCCGAAACAGTTGAAAATTAAATTAATCTAAATTTACTCCAAGGGAACAAAATAAGTCATGTTGAGGATTCTAAACCTGCTTCTTGGGTACTCCGAGCACACGTCTGGTTTGATCTATGGGATTTAGAGATTCAGAGAGTAACAATCAAACTAGAACATTTGACTATGTTACCAGAGTTTCCACAGGATATCTGTCAGTCTGTCTGTCCCTCTCTCTCGCCCTCTCTCTCTCGCTCTCTCTTCCTCATTCTCTCTCAACCTCACACACACACACACACATGGCATTATTGATTGATTGATTGATTGATTGATTGATTGATTGATAAAGATTAAGCCACCCTAGAGGTTACACGGGCATGAATAACCCGAAAGGTCAGTTATAGTTTCCGTGTTTAACCAGACCACACACTAGAAGGTGAAGGGACGACGACGTTTCGGTCCGTCCTGGACCATTCTCACAATCGACTTGAGAATGGTCCAAGACGGACCGAAACGTCGTCGTCCCTTCACCTTCTAGTGTGTGGTCTGGTCAACATTCTTCACCCACGTTATTGTGACTCATCGCCTGCTTATAGCTTCCGTCATCCTGATATTGTGAGAGTGAGCGCGGCTACTGGGAATACTCTCCTTTGGATATGAAAGGACTCTCCTTTGGATATGAAAGGACTCTCCTTTGGGTATGAAAGGACTCTCCTTTGGGTATGAAAGGACTCTCCTTTGGGTATGAAAGGACTCTCCTTTGGGTATGAAAGGACTCTCCTTTGGGTATGAAAGGACTCTCCTTTGGGTATGAAAGGACTCTCCTTTGGGTATGAAAGGAGTTACGAGGGATAGCATCCAGGCGGATATCTTTATTACTAACAACTCTAGTTCTCAGAATATCAGGATGGTAGAAAGGACAACTGACCACACTCCCATAGAAGACATCTCCGCGGGCACATCGGCATTCGGGAACAGAGGTGACATGGCCAGGAGATCAAGAAGAGTAACAGGACTGGATCCTGGGTACCAACACAGCACTGCTCCTGTGCCAGGTAAGTCCACTACGGGCTCACCATAGCCCGTGCTACTTAGAACTTTTAGTTCCAGTAGCTGAATCTTAAACAACAACAGGGTACCAACTGTATTAACCGTAAAGTTGCGCTTAACCATATACTCAGATGTTGATCACTCAGGAGCGTGTGAAAGGTGGTGTAAATATTTACATAATAACATAGGATAACGCCCCCACACTTTGGTCTGTGAGAACATTGCCTAATACGTTTAAACTTGTTATAATTTGAATCTCCATCATAATCTACTGTTATGTCACCCATGGCTAATTAATATTATTCATGTCCCAAGAACAGTTTATCTCCCATGTTTAGGTCTGCCCAATCTATCTTATCTAAAGATAGACTGTAGATAGATAACGGCTGCAGTTTCCTCTGTCCATATTTCATTATGTTCTTAACTTAAACTTACTTTATACTACGTCTGTATTATAGTTTTTAATTATAGTTCATTTATTATGCACCCCATCGTTACCCCATTTATTATGCACCCCATTTACCCCATTTACCCTTTACCATTACCCTTTACCGTTTACCATTTACCCTTTACCATTTACCATTTTACCCCATTACTCCATTTATTATGCACCCCCATCGTTACCCCATACCCATCTTGTGGGCGGTAGTGGAAAGGGTTACAGAGGCACATAATGGGCTTAGGGACTGAACCCCATAATTCATTTAGCTAAGCAAGTTACAATCTTGATGAGCTAGTTACAAAATTCTATGCACATCGTCACATCATCAATGGTCGAACTACTGACCCTCCCAAAGATGCAACTCTTCAAGGAGCTAACGCCTGGGCACCTATTTACTGATAGGTGAACAGAAACATAAGGTGAGAGGAAACGCGCCCAACAATTTTTCATTTGCTGCTCTAGAAATCAGGTGAAGTATATTCCCTGGAAACACAAAACGAAACTGTCTCTTTTTTCCGCTTGTTACAACTTGCAATAAAGTTGTTACATCTTGGCTTAACGTGTTTATGACGTATTAGAACGTTGTGACAACTTGCTATATTGGTTGTTATAACTGGTTAGGAGGTGTTAAAACTTGTTCGAACGTTGTACCAACGTCGTAGTTTCGGTGTGTTTGGCGGGTTGTTCTCTTTCACATTCAAGTCTTAAAATAGAATGAGGGAAATTACTGCCCCCTGTGAGGGCTTAACTGTGTTGTCCCTCACGCGTCACCCTGACGTCACCCTGACGTCACCCAGACGTCGCCCGCCTACGCTCAGCTGTTATGGCGACCCGCGTACGCCAGGAATCAATAGTCGGCCTCACTATATGCACACGATACGCCTCAATTTACCGGTATATTTGTTGATACTCTTACAAATTAATACATTTATAAAGCATGACACAATAATTCAACTTACAAAGCTAAGTATTAGACTAATAATGGTTCATGAATTGTGCGCTTGCGCTCAAGAGAGAGAGAAGAGGCAGGTCGGAGCCAGCAGCAGTACCAAACCAGCCAGCCACCACAGCCAAGTAGGTCTGGCATTTGCTCTGTTTTGTGGCGCCAATCTCCAGTTGGCATCTGCTATTCCCCCCTTTACCATGCTCTTCAGCTGTGTGTTCAGTGATCGCAATCCTTTGACTCTTTTGTGTTTAATTCGCTTTGTTATATGTTTCTCACATCAATTTTGCATCAAACAAAAAGATTGCTACAGCTTCAATTAATTTTTAATAATCAACATCGCCTGTTGATTATTCTTTTGAGTGATATTAACCATCGCAGCTATCTGGAGAGTGTTCAAATGTATAATACAATTCAGGTGTATATAAAATACTGTCACGCCAAACAATACACTGTACCATGGCCGCGATCCATATGCTAGGGTGTGTTCTCTTCTCGTGGCTCCCAATTACGTCTGTCTTATACACAAAGCAATTGTTAAAGGCAGGCACTTACCTTCCTTAAGGTAGGCTGGCAGTCGTCAGCTGAAAGAGGTTTCAATTTATGTTGTAAGTGACAACTAGAAACTCATTTATGAGACACCAATGAGATCTGAGTTGTGAGGCTTCATGTCTATTTCTCAACAATGTTGGGGATTTTGGGTCTGGTTTAGTTATATCTGAAGCAATAAAAGATTCAACCCCCTTTTCTCATAATTCTGTTCCAAAGAAGAGCTATAACAGCATGATCTATAGGAAGATGAAAAGTAGGAGGCGCCCCTATAGGAGCCCCTGTATACATATATTGATACCAATATAATTAAATATACTGCAGTCGTGTGCGCGTATAAACTCCCCTAGTTGTGCTTGCTGAGGTTGAGCTCTGGCTCTTTGGTCCCGCCTCTCAACTGTCAATTAACTGGTGTACAGATTCCTGAGCCTATTGGGCTCTATCATATCTACACTTGAAGCTGTGTATGGAGTCAGCCTCCACCACATCACTTCCTAATGTGTCGGTGTGCGTGTGTTGGTGTGCGTGTGTCGGTGTGCGTGTGTCGGGATGGTGTGTCGGTGTGCGTGTGTTGGTGTGCGTGTGTCGGTGTGCGTGTGTCGGGATGGTGTGTCGGTGTGCGTGTGTGCTCACAAAATTATCTAAATTATTACCACACGTGTAGTTGGTAATATTACTACCTAAGTGTAGCTGAGAGCTACGCTCGTGGTGTCCCAGCACTGTCATATAACGCCTTGAAACTACTGAATATTTTGGCCTCCACCGTCTTCTCACTTAACTGGTTCCAACCGTCTACCACTCTGCGAAAGTGAATTTTCCAATATTATTTTTCTGCAGATTTGTTAACTTAAATCTACGACTTCTTGTTCTTGAAGGCCAAGATTTCGAGAATTCGTCTTGATAAATTTTATCGATTCTCGTTACTATTTTGTTCATTAGTGAAAACGTCGTTTTTTTCCTTCTAACTTCTAAATTTGGTATATGTAATGTTTCTAGCCTCTCCTCATAGCTCGTCTTTTCGTTTCCGGGAGCCAATTAGTTGCAAAGAGGGGGGTAGAAATAGCCTTAGCTACTCTTTCCCTTTGAGATGCATTTCTTTCGTGTCTCAATAAACATACTTGAACTTGAATTAATTGCATGTCATTGCACCTTTTTCCCAGTTGCTGATGTGCACTTGAAATTAGCATATTAATTTGAACTTCAGACTAAAATTTAATTATATTGACATTTTTCGCTTTTTCATGTGTGTGTGCGCGCGTGACTATAGAGAAGTTAATAGCTTTAATACGGCCTTGATATAACCCTAAATCTAACGCAGGGAAATCTTTGCGATTATTTCAAGATCATTGTTTAGTTTTAAGGCGACCTTGATATTATGGCCAGAGTGGTACACAACATGTAACTATACACCTGGTGTTGCAGGTATGATAGTGTGGGCGGCAGCCAGTGTGTTGTGGGCGGCTCTTCCCATAGTGATGGGGGCGGCTGTGCCCGCCCAGACAGCAGCTGTCTCAACGGTAAGCCCTGCACCCGTGTTTTATAATTACACCTGTGTCTTTTTTATTATCTACAGCTTGCTTATAACCGTGATGCAGTTATAAGACAACAGTGACTTGCTTATTGATTGATTGATGAAGATTAAGCCACCCATAGCCCGTAAGACTTGCTTATATACATACCTTCCTTATACATCTACTAGATGGGGTATCCGGCTGTTCCAGGTTTCTTTTTTTTTCCTTCTCAAACTCCTCCCTCTCACATCTCTCCTCACTTTGTCCTTCGCCTCTCGCTGACTATCCCCCCCTTTCTCTCCTTACTTCTTCCCCCCTCTCAGAAAATTTATTTATTATTAAGCACTGAAAAATCTGCCAAAAACTCAATGGAAAACGCATTCCCCATTTTTCAGATTTTATGAAAATCGCAGGGGGATTGCTATAGATGCCGATATTTCTTAAAGTATGGCACTGGGGCCATCCAGACTGGCCTATGATACTCGCATACCCAACATGTGTTAATGTGGAACGTTGAGCGAGGCTAGCCCCAAGCGACTGGCATACTTTGGACAGGCATTGTATTTTATAAAGATGTCTTGATTGATTGATGAAGATTAAGCCACCCAGGAAGTGGCACAGGCAAGAATAGCCCGTAAGTGGTAGATGTTTTGTAGTGAATGAGATCTTTGGTCGAAATTTTTGTTTTGTTTTTTATTATTATTATTTTCTACCACAGACGTGGCCACACATTTACAATGCTAACCAGCATATATACATTTTCTTCTGTCCTCCATGGACAGGGCGAGAGATTTGTCAAACATACAGTTCAGAGATTTATTGAACAACCACAGAAGGTGATCGTAGTGCTTTTAAAATGTTAGGCTAAGCTACATACGTAAATACATAGATACATAGATTTATGAATGCATTAATGTGAATTTATAAGTCTTACCTCTACACTTGTTTAATACTTAGAATTGTCTCGCCCCCTCTCCTCTGTCTCCCCCTTCTCGCTCATAAGCAGTCCCCGTGGCGCAGAAGTAGCACAGTCGACCCGCGCTTCGCGAGCAATCTGGCCTGGGTTCGCATCCTGGCCGGGTTGGATTAACTGGGCGCCAATCTTTAACTGTACGCCTCTGTTCCCCCAGCAGTGAATGGGTACCTGATTGTTAAACGATTTGGCGGGGCGTATTTCAGGGAAATTTAAGATTTAGGTGATTAATTTATATGATCACCCAGGTTTCACTCCCCCCATCCACCTAGTCCCACACCTCACTCTCCTTCACTCACCCCTTACTCTCAAAAACAAGAACTTGTAAGCTAATGTTTATGTTGAATTCTTTATGATAATACAGATATTCAAGATTACAAATATGCAATACATGTATGCAAGAAAGATAGATATCTTTCTTTAAATAAAAGTAAGATTTTAGGAAAAAATATAATAATTTGTTTCCATCAGTCTTTCACTTACATTTCAATTTTTTTTCAAAATAAAAATCTTTCCTAAAAAAGATTTTAGGAAAAAGTATAATAATTTGTTTCCAACAAAGTCTTTCACTTACATTTCAAATGTATTTTTGTTTTTTTCAAAATAAAAATTAAATTAATATTTTTAATAAATTATTTCACAAAAACATACCTTGGCTGTGAACCTGGAGACCCCGCCACTAATGTTCCTATTAGGGCCCTGCAGCTCCTAAGGCTGGCCCGGCCTTCCTGATAATAATCTGTGGAAAGATAAATGATTATAATTTAACTTTAGATAATATGTAAAAAAGAATTGTACGTGTGCTTCACCACTATTTCCTGCCACATAAAAATATAAATTTCGGGTATAAGGCAAGGCTGCAATTTGCTGGCGATCAACTTGCTAAATACTGACACTACATGCATCTCTGCCATATTTGAAGTCGAGTAAGTAATTGTCTACAGAGAGCGCCAAGCCCGGAAGTCTCTGAAGCCCAGCGAGTAGCCTACAACTGCGACTATGGCACAAAGGCAAAATAGGCTTCGGGTTGGTGAAACTGCCTAGCGCGATATCGTTCCAAGTCATGTTTCGTTACTGAGCATACGGTATTATTAATTTATCTCAGCCAGATAAAAAAATCCTTCTCGTACTAGTTTCTACGCTCCATCTGCTGGTAATGCAAATTACCAAAATTTTAAAGACTAATAGTCTTTATTAGGATACTACTTGTGTTAATATGTTTTTTCCGTAATCCCGGACTTAACCATGGCTCGTGTCGTCACAGCCAAGTGCTTCATAATGGCGTGTTGCTCGTGCACTTACAGAAGAGCAGCGATGCAGAGTTTGAGTGGCAGCACCACAGCAACGAGGAGCTGGAGGGGGTGCTGCGAGCCGTGGCTAGGAGGTGTCAAGACGCTGCTCAAGTCTACGCCCTCAGCAAGCCCTCCGTCAGGAACGTGCCGCTCTGGGCCATAGAGCTCTCAGACAATCCTGGCCAACATGAATTATGTAAGCATTATTGTGTGTGAATTTGCCTCTCAACGCCGCAAATTGAATATAACAGAAGAGTCATGCTAGAATTATTGATCTATCTCATAAGTAAACTAAGCACAGTGTTCATTAGCAACAGCAAGCTTTCCTTGTCAGGTAGCTGCAAGATGTCATCAACAATCTTAAACCTGATGCAGTAAACATCAGGTTTAAGATTGTGGTCCATTAGGACTCTCCTCAATGGTAACCCCCCCTCCCCCCCATATTTTCTCCTATACAGTGGAGCCTGAATTCAAGTATGTGGCTAATATGCATGGCAATGAGGTGTTGGGAAGAGAGTTGCTTCTGGGTTTGGCTCACTACCTGTGCGAGGCCTGGCGAGCAGGCGATCCTGACATCCGCAGCCTCCTCTCCACAACTAGGATCCACCTTCTTCCCTCCCTGAACCCAGACGGATGGCAACTGGCAACTGACACCGTGAGTATCGTTGGGGCTGTTGGAATCCTCGTGAGACCCAAGCTTGGTTCAGAGATGCAGGCCACAGAAACCACACAGGACATTTTAAATTCCATAACTGATAAGACATGATAACCTACCCACACATCTGACAACAAAGTGACGACTTATCTTAATTGCAATGTTTATGTTCTGTCAGTATAATAAGATTCGAGTTGCATTCTCCGTGTAATATATTTGGAAATTTCGCCGAGATCAGCAGATTATATTCGGCTGCAAAATACCAAAGTTTTAACAGATCAAGCGCTCAACCAGAAGGCCTATTTGGTCCGACTTCAGAAGCAATGATCCGTTGAACCTATTCAAGATATTACACCTGATCAGTGACGGTATATGCAGTCAGGTCTCACATATACAGCATCTATCTCATAAAGGCTGTTTAGCTTCTCCCCCGGGTACCTTATATTCTCTTCCCCGAGGCGAAGGCTTCCCACTAATACAACCAGGGGTGGTACCCCTGGACATAAATACTATATGTATAAGTGTTTGGCGTACACACACACATATGGATTTAGAAGTGATTGTTTAAATTTGTAAAAGCTACGTAAAGTTTAGCTTCACGTGCAATATAAGCAGCGGAATTGCTCTATGAGGACCCATAGCCTGTTTAGTTTCTACACACAAGGAAAATGGAATGACGAGGCTAAGGAAATATGAGAAGTGTGTGAAATATGAGAATTTGGTTACATTCAATAAAACCAATTTGTACACCAGTGCAAGTAGTGTTTACAACTAATTAAAAACGGCCATTTATTATCGAATTTAATTTCAGATAGCTCTCCTTTCCTACTTTCACCATCAGGAGACCTCTATCCTCCCTGTCTCTCCGTCAGGGTGCGCGGGACTACCTCAAGGGCAGGGCCAATAACAACAGTGTGGATCTCAACCGAGACTTCCCAGACCTGGACCGCATTATGTACAGTAATGAAGCCAGACACATAATGCACAACAACCACCTCATGGACCAACTCCGCGACCTCGACCATCAGGTAAGAAATATCCCGCACTTCTCATGCAGTACTCTTCTGAATTTCTCATGTGGGCTATGGTTTATCCCACACTACCAGGACCAGTTTGCCTGAGAAGCCTTGCGAATGTGTGGGACATGAACCACCAGGTCTGCCAAAGCCTTTCAGGTCGACCAAGTGGTCACTAGCCGCTGTATGGCTCCCGAGACGCGTTTTCCATCTCAATTATAATATTTCCGAAATTTATTTTGATAGTGCATACTAACAGTTTCTTTCCCGGTGCTACTTACCACAATCCCCCTTTGCTCCCCCTCAGCCTCAGCCCGAGACATGGGCGGCCATGAAATGGATCATGAGCACGCCTTTCGTACTCTCTGCCAATCTGCACGGCGGTGACCTAGTGGCCAACTATCCCTACGACGCCTCCCGCTCTGGGGCCGCCCAGGAGTACGCCCATAGCCCCGATGACAGCACTTTCAGGTAGGTTACCTTTTCTTGGGCTGCTCCGGTATTCTTGTTATTCCCCTTTATGTTTAATACGCAAAATGACAAAATATGGCTGTAGATATCGGTGATATGTCTGTTAAATGTCATACTGGAACACGTGATGACGGGACTTTGCCATTTGATTCAAAAGATCGATATCAAACTAATATCAATTATTATAAAATGATTATTCTCTACTATGCTTAAAATTGAAAAATTGGAATACCGCGCAAAATCGACACCTACAGTTTCATGTGCTGTGCAGGCGATGAGTCACAATAACGTGGCTGAAGTATGTTGACCAGACCACACACTAGAAGTTGAAGGGACGACGACGTTTCGGTCCGTTCTGGACCATTCTCAAGTCGATTGAGAATGATTGATTGATTGTCTTGTCGATTGATTGTCTTCATGTACTGTATTTTGTTTACAAGTGGCTGGAGAAAGTAAAGTGCAACCACCTGAACTGATAGAATTATGACGTCACACACTATGTATACCATATACACACAAAGTACAATTGGTTTTTATCTTACTTTAGTTATGTTAGGAACGGATAGGATCCAGTACGTTAAGTAAGGTTAGGTTTCGTTGAATTGAGATGGTGGCGGAAATTTGCTCAGGTCTTAAGAGCTTACTCAGTGTAGGTGCCCAAACCACCTCGTGAACAAATTTTGTCTATAAATTCTATAGTAACGCAACATTGTTAGTTTTATGGTTATGTATTTGTCCATTTTATTTTATTCATGGCAATACATAGTATTAGGGAAAACAATTCCTTATGAAATAAGGCTTAGGCTGCATCTGTCATTATTATAGTCTTCGCCAATGTTATCGCCTGCCTCTCTATCTTACTATTATTTCCATTTATTTGCGAATGCTTTTTCCAAGTAGACCGAGAGAAGTTAAACATTCACAGCAAAGAAGTACTTGATTACAATTAGCTAAGAATTTCATGATCAAAGTTCAAGCTAAAAACCCTTAATTTATAATAATTAATTATTGGAATTATTTATAATAGCCGTTAGGTAAAACATAACAAAATTATTTTACTATATAGATTAAATAATAGTTGTTAAAATACAAGCTAAAATTTTTGGTTTATAAATTTAAAGTCTGTGTAGCATGGAAGGTATTTGAGAAAAAGGCAGAGTTCAGCTGCTGAATTCTTATTTCCTATATGTAAATGTCATCCAAGAAAATTATGTTGACTTTGTAGACTTGACCGGAAATAACTGGCAGTTGTTGCCACTGGTCGAATCGAGCTTTGCAACATGGATCTCTGGTGGCTCAGCTTGGTGTATAGGCAAGTCTTGACTCTAGATGACATCAAATATAAAATGTGTGGACAAAACCAGGGACACGCACTAGATCATTATATATTATGTGTTAAAACTGAGCCATTTCGATATACTGTAGAAACAAAAATGTTACATGGAATAGCATATAACTTTTTTTACTAATAAAATATCTACAATTCTTGTACTGTATTTAAATTTCACTTCTTGTAGAAAGAGGAAAATATGTGAAATGAAAGTAAAGTATAATCAAATTTCCCTAAGCAGTGTCCTAATATCTTAAACCGTGATTATTACAGGATAAATACTGAAAATTATATTAACTTCTGCCAAAATAATTTGCCTCTAATATGCAATATAATACTGGCATACAAACAGTTAATAGCACATTTACTACTAATCTGTTATTAGCTATCATTGTAATTAAATATATGGTGCAGATAAAGGGTAAAAAAAAAATGTTAAGCAACATTCACTTATGTGTGATTAAGACGTTTTGTGTTGTGTGTAGCCCTTTTACACTACCGCTCAGAGGATAACTGTGGCGTTATATGATAACCACTAACGATAACCACAGTTATCCTCTGAGCGGTAGTGTAAAAAGGGCTACACACGCCAATTATCATCCTCTGGGCTACACACGCTCACTGAATTAGCCGCCGGTGAGTTCACTCTTACCGAATTATCCGCCGGTGGCCACAACAAGTAACATGTGATTGTGTGTGAATGCAGACACCTGGCGCAGGTGTACGCCAGCCGCCACCCCAGGATGTCCGACCCCCACCGGCCTCCCTGCACCTCGGGAGACTACTCCTTCGGCCCCGACGGTGGCGTCACCAACGGCGCCGCCTGGTACAGCGTCCGCGGAGGTCAGTTCTCAAGCCTCAATTGCGCTAGTCTCTCCCTACCTTCTATACCAGAGAAATATGGCTATATACTATACAAATATATGGCGTGACTATAATTTATACACAGTATATGCCCAAAATTTAGATGCTATCAAATTATTAATCTGCATGATTTTGGTAAATACATGTATACCAAGTTATATTTATATATTTTTATATATGGTATAATTTCTTGTTTTTTCCCCTTGTGGTCATATATTATATGTATATAATGTCTAACGTTTTTTTATACTCTTCGAGCTCAGGTATGCAGGACTTCAACTACCTGTCTTCGAACGACCTGGAGGTGACGCTGGAGGTTGGGTGCGACAAGTACCCTGCAGCCTCATCCCTCCAGCAGGAGTGGCTTGACAACAAGGACGCTCTTTTAGAGTATATGTGGCAGGTCAGTTACAGCCCCGTCAGTGGTTATCTCACTCACCAGTTTTGGTCATCATAGTAATGTTATCTTGTCATTTGTGTCATGTCACTCTTACACAGTTGTGCATGAAGTTGTTAATGGGTTTATTAAGTAAAAAAAAATAGGAGTGTAGGGTTGAGCGTTTTGTTTCCTCCCACTTTATTTTCTGTCACAGTCACGCTGTTCCGGCGCCTGGATGGTTCCTTATTAATAAATTGTCATGAAATAAAATAAACATTTGCATGTAGTTTCAGAGTGATTATTTGGCGACAGGTACACATAGGCGTGAAGGGTGTGGTGCGTGACTCTGTAACGGGTCAGGGCATCCCCAACGCCCTCATCCACGTCAAGAACATCACCCGCATCAACGACACTCACGTCAGGAACGAGGACCTCAACCACGACGTCACTTCAGGTACTCCATCACCCGTTGCCTCTACACCACCTTTTGTTACACATTTTTACACCTTACACATTTTTTTGTACATCTCATCTTTACTTGCCATAAAATATTACATTCATGCTTATTCATAATCCACAGCACACACACACACACACACACACACACACACACACACACACACACACACACACACACACACACACACACACAGGGTCTCACGGCCGTGTGCTCAGCCTGCAGTTCTAGATACAACTGAAGAAGAACCAAGTCATCCTCCCCTAAGCCTAAAATAAGAATACTAGACATGACCTAAGCTACCCTAGGCCTAATATACAACATTTATGTACTATATGTTTCCTTAGATACGTTAGGCCTAGAAGGTGTTAGGTTAGAATGTCGACTTAATCATTTCCGATCATTTACAATACTGTATAAAGCAATATTTGTGTGCAATCCATGTTGTAAATATGCCTCAAAGTCGCTATGTATTAAAAAATTGAAGTATAAGTTAGTATATTATAAATTAAATACAATTTAATTTACAATATGCTAACTTATACTTCAAATTTTTAATACAAAGCGACTTTGAGACATATTTACAACATAGATTGCACAAAAAATATTAAGACAAATACAATTTGTCTTAAATCCATGTCACACTAACACACTGTTGAGGATTCCGTAGTGTGGGATCACCCGTTACATCCCCCAACAACAACAAATAAATATTTGTGTGTGTTCCAGTACACGACGGAGATTACTGGCGACTGCTGGTGCCCGGAGAGTACGAGATCACAGCCACCGCTGACGGCTACCTGCCCCTCACCCACGTTGTCACCGTCACCAACCCACCACACCGAGAGGCCATCACCAGGGACTTCGACCTCACCGCCGCCCCCAACGACTCCAAGCTCCTGCAGGTGACTGTAAGTGTCTTAAGAATTAGGGATCCCCTACACACAGAGATCACACTAACGTGATGCATCAAATGAACAAATCCACAAGGGCTAAAAAAAAAAAAAAACAGGGTTGTAAAACCCTGGTTTGTGCCTCGGAGAGGCTACGGGATCCAGTAAGTTCAGTAGAACTTCGGTTTCAACTCTTTTTTTTTTAACCCTGTCGTAGCTCAGTCGATTAAGGCAGTGTCTGGGATGCTCCCGGACGCAGGTTCGAATCCTCGTCACGGCCCTTGTGGATTTGTTCATTAGGGATCTCCTAACTGGAGGCCTGGTCGACGACCGGGCCGCGGGGACACTAAGCCCCGATAACACCTTAAGGTAACCTCAAGGTTACCCCAGTAAGGAGATTTCAAGGTTTTTCTAATGCTTAGCTTTGTTATCTTCCTTGAGGCTTGTGTGTGATAGCTTGGAACTTAAATACTTGTTATATAGTAGTAAAATAAACTGGTTAATACCTGGTTGAAACTGTAACAAATAAATGTATAAATGCCCAGAATTAAGACAAACAGAATACATTGATGTATTTCCAGAAGCGTTAGCAGTAAGACTAACACTCCAGAATACTGAGGTGTTCTCCTTGTGAGTATATTGATGTTAAGCCAGGATACTGCATATTACAGCTTTACAAGAGTGTACCCCTTGATCCCCAACGCATATCTACTGAACATAATCTTACATAAGAGTCGAGCATGCTCATCCACCACTTAAGTAAGGACAAACTAGAAACGAGTAACACACAGGTGCGTCAGTCAGAGGCTTAGGGCCCGCGCAAGAATATCCCTGGGAAAAAACATTTCTAGAGTAGGCTAAGTGCATGATGCGTCTTAGTGGCCTTTGCAAAAATGAAGACCACCGCTGTTATGTACTGCTGATTGACAGTTGAGAGGCGGGACCAAAGAGCCGAAGTTCAAGCCTCCGCAAGCGCAACTAGGCGAGTACCCTGCCAAACACGATGGGGGAGGAGGGGTACGAGGAGGGGTTCTTGGGGGCATAGGGAGGGGGAGTAGGGTTCTGGGGTGGGGGGGGGGAGTCTTCACCAGCTCGACGTGTGTGGTCTGAGGCAACAACGTGGGTGGCCCGGCTCCTGCCTGGACCACACACGTTGAGGGCCTCACCATTCTCCCACACGGGGGAGAACCCTCTCGCTAAAAATAAGACACAGGGCTAACAATTTCGCTTCGTAAATGCTTAAAAAATAATAGATTTACAACTTACGGTATTTAAGCATTTCATTACTAGCCATGAATTACATCCAGCACGTAAAAATCCGAGTTAATTTGGAGGGGTGAGGTTGCGTAAGGTACTCCCCCATCCTGGAGTTGGACGTGGCCTCGTCCGGTCAGATTGATGTGAGGGCCTGGGGGGGAGGGGGGAGACGCCTGTCAACATTGCATGATGTCAGCTTGTCAAGGGGTGTCACAGGTGACGCCCACCCCCCCCCCCCCGCCACCCATACGACCCCATAGGTCACACGCTTCACATACACCAGCAGTGTCAACACAGTTCACACGCTTCACATACGCCAGCAGTGTCAACACATGGTTCACACGCTTCACATACGCCAGCAGTGTCAACACATGGTTCACACGCTTCACATACGCCAGCAGTGTCAACACATGGTTCACACGCTTCACATACGCCAGCAGTGTCAACACATGGTTCACACGCTTCACATACGCCAGGGGTGTCAACACGTGGTTCACACGCTTCACATACGCCAGCGGTGTCAACACACGGTTCACACGCTTCACATACGCCAGCGGTGTCAACATTGGTATTGACGTCCGCTAGGGCAGGGGAGCCCAACCTTGAACTCAGCCTTGGTGAGAAGCTCTTCACCGCCCTCCACATATTTCACCTGCTGTGGTAATAATAACCTCAGCCCTAAGAGGGAATATTATGCGCCTTTTATTTTTAAAACTCATAAACATTTGATTCATTACTCAAACACTGACCTCTTAAAAATATGCTAATGTCAGTCTACGGGATTAATACATTATACATCTGTAGGTCACGTGTGAGAGAATACAATTAGCATCTTACGTCGGGAGTTCCGGGCGAGTCCACCACAGGATGTGGGGGAGGGCGGTCTGTTGCCAAGACAACCGTACAGTCTTCACAACCCATCCTCCAAAAAGACAAGTCTTTATGGACTGTTGTACTCACTTATGTTTACATTATACATTACTGGAATACTCCAAACGCCATGCTTTAAGTAGAGTAGTAACTATATATCCCAAGCTAACTTGTCCCAAGCCTAATTACGCCTCCTTAGGCCTAATTTACTACATATATGTGTTATACTAGGCCTGGGAAAGTTTAAGTTTAGTTGTTGCCTTCTTTCTCATGTCCTTTAAAATTAACAGTATAAAACCTTACGTTGTGTGCGTGAAACTAACCGTCTATATTGTTACCTTCAACCAATATTTGGCTGACAGGATGCAACTTGAAGAAACATTAAGGCGACGCATAATGTCAAGTTAATTAATTACTACTGTGCTCCTAGTACTCTGAAACCTTCCAGTGAGCCGTTAATGGAGACGTCATGGGGGCCCCTGGTCACGTCATGAAGACGAGGTGGGCGGGGCGAGGCGGGGTCACGAGGTGGGCGGGGCGAGGCGGGGTCAGCTGGAGGAATACAAGCTTCAATACACACACACAGAGGCGGGACCAAAGAGCCAAAGCTCAACCCCCGCAAGCACAAATAGGTGAGTACACACAACACTTCAGGCATTAAAGCTGTTCAGGGGAAAACTGTGTATGTTATAGTGTACATACGGGTGGAGATCCCTCGCTCCACGTGACAGGCAGCTATGGCCAATTTCCCTTACTTTAATTAGTAATTATGTAGGAGCAGTCTGGCTGCTCCCATTCATTACCCGCCGTGGAATGCATTTATTGAGTTTTAGTGTGTTAAAGTTTTGTTAGCACTAGGGAGGGGGGTCTCCACTTTGTTGTGAACTATAATTTATTGAAGGTAACATGTTATATCATTTGTATTTTATTTTCTATTTTACGTAAAATGATTAACCTGGGAAGCTGGGATAAATAATTATAAGTAGTAGTCACAATGAACAAAGTAAGGATAAATTATTAGTGGAATTAGTTTACTGTGTAACCCATATACTCATTTTGTGGGTGGTGGCTAAAGGTTACATAGGTGAGCAGAATCTTTGTTGTGGAGCGAGGCTGCAGCCGGTGGTGTGGTGGGGTTAAGAGGGGAAGGGAGAGAGGGGGTGGGGTGAGCAACCCTGGCTCGGTGGCCCTCACACATTTTCCCCTCTAAACCTGCTCCACCCTCTCCCACCGCCACAACTCTCAGCTACTGCGGCTTACTTTTACACCATTTCCACGCTGATTAGTTATGGCAGAGCCCACCAGCGTGAGGTCTTGTGGGTGGTCGTGGTCGGCGGGCGGGCGGACGGTCCTGTGGTGTACTGGTGTTATTGGTATACGTTTGCTCTTTCGAGGTCCTGGTGGTCTTGCTGGGAGGGTATCCTGGGCCATCCTGCTAGATTTTAGGGTGGGTCTATGTCAACCTAGACGTGTTGACGTTATTGGCTGAAGGGTGGTCCTGTGACCTGGTAATGTTGGAGGTGAGGTGGTACGTGCCAACAAGTCCTGGGTGGTCGTGCTGGTGACTGACGTGCTACTGGACCACCGCCTCGACGTGTGTCTGGGTGGTGGAGAAGGGCGGGTGAACTGGGTGGTCCTCTTGTGACAGACTTAGTGGGGGGGGGGGTCTGGCAGAGGTGCTCCTGGTGGTGGGTGGTCTCGAGGGTGGTCTGAGGGGACTCTACGGTGGTCTCGATGATGGGTGGTCCGAGGGGACCTGAGGGTGGTGGCTGGCCCATCAGAGGTGGTGGGTGGTCCATCATGGGTTGCGTGATTACCAATTAGATCAGATCTTCCACAGCGGCCACGTTAATGGCCTGCCAGAATAAGCCTACTGGTTCCCTCCCCACACAGATAATTCCCATCTTCATAATCTGAATGCACCAAGGCAATGCATCTATTTGGGTTTCAGAGGTAGAGCGTGTCCGATACTGGCTTGATCCTCCGAGAGATCCCATGTGTGAATATTGCAGACATGATGCTCGGGAATCGATTGAAGGATGGCATTAAAGTATTTTGTATAACAATCCATCCGTGAGATACAGTACCTGATATTTACCTGAATTTACTTCAAGACGCTTCCCTCCCCCTCCCCCCTTTCTCTTGCCGTCGCGACAGTGACAGGAAGTCGGAAGCTTGTCAACAGTCCCGCACTGTTTCTGAAGATCTGCCGTTTACAGTACATTTATAAGTTGAATTAGTTCTTCATATCACGTTATTACGAGCCGTCCTCACGACAAATGAATTATCAGGAGAAATCACACCTAACCCTTCAAAACACCTGGATAGTTATCTAGATGTTTGTGATCTGAAAGCATATTACGGCTCCAGTAAGTCTACACGTAAACTGGGAAATGAACCTTTGTCGTAAACAAAGATTATTATCAAGTTATAACTTTATTGCATTTTAAATCATTGGTTTAAAATATAAAAAGGTTATGCTAAAAAACATTCTTATAAGAATTTGTTTTTTTGTAAACGGAATTCTCGAGAACTCTGAAAGAGTTTTCGAATTCCATATTACACATTATCATCAATAACTGTATTATCGTAACTAAACGTAATGAAACCTCGATCCCAATCCATTCCCTTGACCGGATCTCCTCCCAGAGGATAGGGTGCAGATTACTCACAATAAATTAGTACTGTCAATTTTACCAATAAAACGGTTCGCCCCGGTAACAAAATATAATATTATATTATACGGTGAACAACAGAGGGACCTGGAGAGAGAGAGAGAGAGAGAGAGAGAGAGAGAGAGAGAGAGAGAGAGAGAGAGAGAGAGAGAGAGAGAGAGAGAGAATATTTACCAGTCTTCTCGGAATCTAAACTTACCCAATCTGTATCCATTATTTCGTATTCTAGATATCCATTGTTTTTACATTATGCCGTGGTTTTCAGATACATGACAGGTGTACCCATATGTACAACAATAGTTAACTAATTTCAGATTTTACTATAAATTATAGTTAATAACGTCAAGATATAACAGAAATTTTGTATTACAGGGTGAAGACGAGGGGGGAGAGGTATACGACACCTATCCCAGAGGTCAGGAGCCTAGCCCAGACGAGCTGGAGCTGCCCTTAGAGGACGACATCTTGGGGCGCCTCCGTATGTTGGGTCGCTTACGATACTAACTTCTGCCTCCCATACCTCAGCCACTGTCTTCATGTTCTGCAACCTTGATTATCATCTAATTCCAGATTAATTTGATCATGTTTGGTAGAGAAACGCTGTATCTACGTTAACTGATTACGTTGCTTCTAGTTTCCAAATAACATTTCAGGAAACACTGGTTATGTTTCCGCGTGAAAGATCACCTAAACATCAGATATTTGCATCAAAGACTAATGTTAAACAGCAATTAATATTTCTAGGTGCCACCGTGACCAAGGAAACTAACAAAATAAGCGTGATAAGGTATGGCACGCCAAGACATATCAGACAAGACAATGGAAAACTACGAATATTAGGCAAATGCAAACATGTGCCAAATGTGCGACAAAATTCATTACCTCGAGCAGCAAACCGCCCCGTCAAACCACCTGGGGCCAGATTCACGAAAGTACTTACGCAAGCACTTAAGAACCTGTACATCTTTTCTCAATCTTTAGCGGCTTTGTTTACAATTATTAAACAAGTAATGAGCTCCGAAGCACCAGGTGGCTGTTTATAACAATAACAACAGTTAATTGGGAAGTTTTCATGCTTGTAAACGGTTTAATAAATGTAACCAAAGCCGTCAAAGATTGAGGAAAGATGTACACATTCGTAAGTATTTGCGTAAGTGCTTTCGTGAATCTGGCCCCTGGATAGTTATCTAGAAATCTCTGATGGTTTGAAAGCATATTATGGTTCCAGTAAATTAGTCTGCTTGTAAATTGCCAAATGAATCATTGTCCTAAACAGAGATTATTCTCAACTTATAACTTTATTGTAATATAAATCGCTGGTTTAAAATATAACAAATATATGCTGAACACGTTTTCTTCGAAACGGAAACGGGCTAAAGATTTTATTTTTGTAAACAAAATTCAAGTGTACACTTAAATAGTTTTCGAATTCCATATTTCACATTTTGAACAATATTATACCATATTAATGTAACCAAACACAATGAAACTTAACCTAACAAAATTTTAACCTAATTATGGATAGAGAGTAGATAATAGCACTAACTACATTTTTTCTTTTTTATTTGGTGAACACATAAATACAGCCATAACAGAAAAAACATCAACATCAACATTAACATTAACAAGGCAAGAAACACATGAACAGAACTCAAGAACAGTATAACACACACACATAAGCAAAAGTCGTATAATACACAAATTGGAAACGGAAACATAGATAAACACCTCAACACAGTCATAAAAGAAGAAGCACCAGAGTACAGTACTATAAACCAACAATAATAAGACAAGAAACTCTAACTACATAATCGTTCTGAATCAGTTACAGTGAGGAGGATTTCCTCCCTGAAGACAGGTTGAATATGCACGTTGGCTGTTGAGAAGTCTGGGAGCCTGGCAGCGGTATTATCACCCATAAATACAAACCATTTTCACGAGCTGACACCATCTATAGTGAAGAGCTTTTGTCATATACATCACCCACCTAAACTATTCTGACATTTCACCACAATTATTCAACCATCCTCTGAAATGCTAGTACTCTGTGTAACAATGTGATAGATCATACCAATATGTAGTAATCATAGTAGTAGACTGTTGTATTTCAACCTTAAAACCACCAGAAAATAGACTTTTGTATTTCAAAATACAAAAGTCTACTTTCTGGTGGTCCATCACAACATATTTGTTCTTTCGATCACCTAATTACCATAAGTACCTTCAGTTTAGGAAGATGGGCTACAATGTTCATCCTCCAAGTTCGTTTATTGAGACAATAAAACACATCTCAAAGGGATAGAGTAGCTTAGGCTATTTCTGCCCCGCTGTGTTCATCCTGTACAGGAGATGAATTATGTCCTCCCCAGAGACACTGCTGGCATCTATGCTTTGAAATATGGTGTAAATTTAATTTCCTGAAGCGTTGTGATTATCGTTGTCTCCAATAAACCTTTTATTTTGTATTTGTTTTGCTGCTATACAGCCATACTAGCCTTAATATTTTATTTATATAATTGCGTATTTTATTACGTAAACGTTTGTAGCCTACACCTGACCCATCACTGCTGTACGACCACTCAACACCTGCACTTGGAGACACCTACCCCCCTGACCCATCACTGCTGTACGACCACTCAACACCTGCACTTGGAGACACCTACCCCCTGACCCATCACTGCTGTACGACCACTCAACACCTGCACTTGGAGACACCTACCCCCTGACCCATCACTGCTGTACGACCACTCAACACCTGCACTTGGAGACACCTACCACCTGACCCATCACTGTTGTATGACCACTCAACACCTGCACTTGGAGACACCTACCCCTCACCTATCACTGCTGTACGACCACTCAACACCTGCACTTGGAGACACCTACCCCTCACCTATCACTGCTGTACGACCACTCAACACCTGCACTTTTGAAATCGACTCGATGGGTTTGTTGCTTGTTCTTAGGTGTAACAAATAGACTGTACAAAAACAGATTTAGGTAAATGCATTGTATGACAACAGAGGTACTTGGTGTATAGTGTAAGATCCCTCCAGATGTACTGTACAGGATTACTCCAAGGCATAATCATTCCGTGTTACATTACTCTTAGGTATAATTAGTCCTGTGACATTACCTCCGAGAGTAATCATTCCTTAGAAAGGTGAAACTATTCTCCGTATAAAACGCCCGAAAATCTCGGAAAGGCATCCCGGCGCGCGGACTTAATCTAAACATTTTACAGTGATAATATATTCACCTTTTCATTCCTGTATATGACAGTGTCAGACCACGGAGGAAGAATTGAAATTGGAATTTCCTTAAGTACTTTCGTATATTAATACATCTTCAAAAGGAATAGGAATGATTCCTATTCCTATTCCAGTGACTGTCACTGAATAGGAATCATTCCTATTCCTTCTGAACATGTATTAATAAACGAAAGTACTTAAGGAAATTCTTGTTTCAATTGTTCCTCCGTAGTCTGACACTGTCACATTTTTCATCACGTGTTAATTTTCGTGATTTACACACATTCCTGTATATATATATATATATATATATATATATATATATATATATATATATATATATATATATATATATATATATTTACTTAAGGAATCCTGTGTGACGATTCAGCAGCCAGACCTAAGCCTAGTCTACAAATAAAATCAAATTTATTCCACAAAATTATATGAGGCTACAAAAGTAGCATACTGTAGTGGAGCCCATAGCCGCGTACCTTCATAATACACCATAATGATGGTGGTAGCTACATTTAAACCCTTAAATGGTGAATAAAGCTATATCATAGGAGGCAATTATAAATTAAAAATCCATATCATAATATTAAGGTTAAACGATAATAAACGCAACCCAGCCCGCAGTATTACAAACCCAAGAGGTAAATATTAATTTAATTTAATGTTCTAGAGAAATTAATTTGTACTAAGGACCAACTCGGGTGCCAGATGGTGTCGGCACCGCTTGAGGTTGCTGTATTAACTACCCAGTTTAAGTCCCTTTAGGGCTGAATTCACAACTGGTAAACTATTTATTTGTAAGAAATGTCTGCACATCTGTCAGTCAATAAACACCTGGAGTTATGGAATTCCATCTTGGGAAAACAAGAGTATAAATTAACTTGAAAAGCGTGCGAGAGGCTTGCTATCATCCTCTTATATTTTTGGCACATTGAAACGAATTTTAGCTTTGATATTATATCATCTAATGTACATTTGAGATAAGTTTTGGTAGGTTAGGGAAGCTGCCTCGTCTGAGCCTGCTGAACTGCTCCCATTTACTCTCCTCATTAGGAGGAATCTTCCTCAAGTTCACATTGTTAATATTAAGCCCCACTAACGGGAATAAGCAGGTATGACCAGGTAGAGGCTAATTAATCTAAATGAAGAAGAGTATTACACTCACTATGTATTCTATCCGAACACATTATTTATAAACGGTTTCTTTACCTTTTTACAAATCTAATTGACCAATGTATAAATAACACCAACGTGAGAAATTGACGTGTCATTATAACATTTATATCACTGATAAACTTACTGAAGTTGATTTTCTTATACAGCACATAATTAATGTGTAATGCACAAATTTATTATTTTAGGCCTAGATCAGAACCCATATAATGAATGGAGTTGACTATATGTAATATATTATTAATATATATATATATATATATATATATATATATATATATATATATATATATATATATATATATATATATATATATATATATTGGATTAAGTGTCTATAAATATATTTCAAAATAAAGAAAATGACGTATATTTTATTATCCTCATTGAACTTAAAACTAAAAAACAATTAACAAGATTAAAGTAAGCCCTGTACACATAATTTTCAATGATAACAAATAAACTACAATCGGTAATGCCAAGGGATTTTTATCCTTACTTTCGTAATAAAACTATTTCTCGTCTTAACCGAGATAAAATGTATTTTATAGAAGGAAAATATTCAACTCACTATAAATGTAGCGTCTCCTGCGTCACTATGGATCCTGTGCACACGACTTGCTGAACATGTCAGCGCTGTTCACCAGGTACTCACTCGCTGAACACGTGAGCGCTGTTCACCACGGACTCACTCGATGAACACGTCAGCGCTGTTCACCAGGGACTCACTCGATGAACACGTCAGCGCTGTTCACCAGGGACTCACTCGCTGAACACATCAGCGCTGTTCACCAGGGACTCACTTGCTGAACACGTTAGCGCTGTTCACCCAGGGACTCACTAGCTGAACACGTCAGCGCTGTTCACCCAGGGACTCTTTTACATACTATGCAGAACCCATTAATCTCAGATACTTTGACAAAACTAAAGCGTCATTGTTCTGGGCTTTTTACTGTTCGCCTCACTTTAAATTATTTTAACTATAACACAAAACAAAATTGGTATGTTTCATGTGTGCTACATGAAGGATTTACTATACACGAATCCCATTAATCCTTACCGAAACGATGTGTTACACACACACTTAACATCTACATCACAACTGTACCTCTGGGTCCAGCCGCACTCTTATGCACACTATGAATAAATGTTCTCTTGCAGATATAATAACGGGGCTGAAATTAATGCCCCAACCCCACTCATATTTGAAATGAAAAAGCAAGTGACGACGTTTCGGTCCATTCTCGGACCCTTACCATATCAAGATAAACGAAAAAGGTTTTATTAACGCATTCAAGTACATCTGCATTTGTACAGCTCCCAATCACTCTATGAAGGAGCGTACAGTGTGTGTCAAAGGATGCTAAAAATCCCCATCACACAGGATGGTTAGTCATACATGCTCCATCTTAGATGACTCCAGTATATTCAAGACAATGCCAGATCTTTTAATGAAAGAAGTGACTAAGTAAAAGATCTTGGAATAATAATGTCAAACGTTCTTAGGTTTAAAGAGAGCGCAATAAAGCAAACACTTCAACAAGGAAAATAATATGATAGATAATGGGAATCTTCAAAACATAGAATGCCAATCCAACAACTACTGAAAAGAAACAGCCAATACAATTTTTCGATTATATCTTAATTCAAACTGCATATTAGATATACATCTACATACATATATGGTTATTGCTAACCAAAAATATTATAATCTTTGTGTACTGGACACATTTTAAACAGAACCTTTCACTTAATAATAAAGTTGATTTATTTAAATATATTTCTCATTTCATCAATTTTATTGCAAATAAAAATTGACTTTTTAATTATCATTAACTTCAAATTCAGCATGTTACTACACGAGGCTACGTTATTGACTATTAACTTCAAACTTCAGCATATTACGACAGGAGGCTACATTAGTGACCATTAACTTCAAACTTCAGCATATTACGACACGGGGCTACATTAGTGACTATTAACTTCAAACTTCAGCATATTACGACACGAGGCTACGTTAGTGACCATTTACAAGTGATTGGTGGCAGCTGAAGCCTCTCTGATCCTCTGCCAGGATCCCTAATCTATCTCGCCTTCAGTCACGAAAACAATGATGTGTGTTGTTTCCGGATGAGTATCAGCAAAGCTTGATCCCTAACCCACTTGAACAAGGATTTTTGTTTACCCTGTGTAGACTCTTTGTAGACACATTAATATGTTGAGCTGTTTGTAATATAATAGTTGCACTGTTACAAAACCTACAATTTGAGATGTAATGCAAGAATTTGGCATACAAGAGATATATATATACTTCTCGAGGTGTATTCTCTTCTTGTTGTATCTACATTGTATGTGTACTTCAAGATGATGACCGAATCGTGTTTAACCATCTTGGAGTACAGGAATACTTAATACACACTTCACTCTAATTATATAAGGGATTAAGATATATGTAATAGTTAGAAGCAAGGTAGACTGCTGTCTTAATGAGTCTGGTTGTCAGCTTGCTTATCTTGACACGTAAACTAACCTCGATTTACTAGGTGTGTTCACCCGACTTTGGTGCTCAGGAGTGGCTACGGTAATATATTTGTTTCCCCTTAACTATGACAAATTAGGTTAAAAGAAAACGTAATTATATGAGTAACATTTCCATTGATATACCTCAACCCGTTCTCGCCTATACCTATATACCTATATGAATGTTTACCACCTATTTTTAATGTTTTATTCTATTTATTTTATACTGGGCAAATTGAACACTTCAAGTGCCCATGTTGGAGTTAGCTATATTTAGTTGGGATTCTTGCCAAAGCTTGAAGTATTCACATGTATTTAACGTGGAATGTTTTCATTTGGCACTAAAAGCTTACATTGGCCTAAAAGTCGTTGTTTAGAGAGAGAGATCACAGTAAATTAGGCTAGAAATGCTTAGATTAAGCATGATTTGCATGAGCTAACACAGTAAGTAGCTCATTTATACAAGCTAATACAATGTACAGTGATTTGATGTTAAAATCACTGCACACATAAATTCACTGCACACACACACACTTTAGTGTACTCTATCTCTATAAGACTCTGAATGGCACTACTAATCCTGACCTTAAACACTTCCTAGAGTCAATATTGAGTTCCATACATAGGAGCTATTGGGTCTTACCATTTTTGGAGGATGGTGTGGGTATTGTCCAGTGTGATGTGGGTATTCACTATGATGTGAGTTTTTCTCACTAGTATCTGGCTTTTGGACTGGCATCAAACTCATACAATTTAGCATTTGAACCCAGGTGCAAACCATTGTAAATATGTTATCTATATTTTATGAATACAATTTTATTTTTATTATTACTATAACATGGGTTTGTAAAATCCTTAAATAAATCTCCATGCATATCCCATACAGGCATGAGGCACAATTTATTTAAAACATTTGTAATGTCAATATTAAGGATGTAATCTCACGTATAGGCCAAGATGTAGTTACTTAGTTACTAAGTAACTACCAAGTAACTAACTATTTAGTTACTAAGTAACTACCTACTTTAGTTACTACCAAGAGGTAGTTACTAAACGACCGTCAAACAACGCACATTTTAGACAACTGTAAGCAAAGATTATTTCAAGCATTTTGATACGAGCAAAATTATGTTTATATTAAAGAATTAATACCCCTTGTATATATCCATAGGGACTGTAAGACGTTAATAACATATTATGGGGGTTAAATTAAATAAAGTAACTTTGTTTGGCTACACATATGAGAGAACCATGTATGAAATACAAACCTGTAGCATTCAGAGACGGTATTCACACACGATAATCACACCATCTTCAATCAACACACCTGCTGTTGTTGGCTGTTGCTAAACATTAAATGCATTCCTAACATCATTACATTTCAACTCTTTTACCCTGTCGTAGCTCAGTCGATTAAGGCAGTGTCTGGGATGCTCCTGGACGCAGGTTCGAATCCTCGTCACGGCCCTTGTGGATTTGTTCATTAAATGCATTCATTCGCCTGCCTCTGAAAAATCCCACATCCAACAATATCTGTGAAATGTTTCCAAAACCCCATCAACAACTTCATGAATCATATTCGCTACTTGAAAACCCAAGAATTTATCTACTGTGACCGAACAGTAAAAATAAGCTTGGGAGAGCCATATGCAATGATGCCTGGATGAATGTTGCAAGAATGAGTGAGTCTACTCTTACACTAAGTAAATGCAGGTAAATTCAGGAACGTTTTGTATAATTAATGGTATTACAGAAGGAAAGCTATATGCTTTCCTTCTGTAATGACAGCTGCAGTTAGTGTCAACAGGTCTGCTGTAAACAGGTCACACTACACCTGTAACATTCACTAGTACGCACTTAATATAGCTTTTTACAAATTACGGATTAAGTTAACATGATCACGATCACACCTAAACATCGCAGAATGGCGTGACGTCTTAGACAAATATTCCTAACAAGAAAAATGATCATTAAGGGTCGACAGACCCGTGGACCAAACAAGTAATCCATGAAGACATGATTGCAACTCTCACGCTGCCCATAAACAACTTCAGCCAAAGAATACTCACGGTTCTTGCTAGAGTCATCTCTCAAGAACGCTGACAAGACCCGTGACGCCTTGTATAAAGGAGACCGAGAAATCACAACAATAATATTAACAATTGTCAAAGTGTCGACGAGGCAGCCCGTCCGGCGCCGCTCGTCTCTGAGGCCGCCGACGCATTCATGCATTCATAAATGTTGATGTTGCTGTTTTATTAAAAATAATTATTATCTCATTTACAAATTTATATAATTAAATGAAGTGTTAATGTTATATGTTGGCAATTATTTGTTTGTAATACCTGCGTGAAGCATTTATAGATTTATAGACGTAGGACTCGAACATAAATCATCTGCAAAGCGCTGCCTGAGAAATGTTCGAACGTCATCAGTTATTAGTGGAATGGAAAGCGTTTTTTCATTAAAAAAAACTGGATTAGCCTTTGTTTTTGATTACAGAATATCACGTTTATATGGCTTGCATTCGCGTTCCTTGTGCAGGTTTCTGCCGTATCATCTTCCTCCCCCGAGGTTACTGCTGGACAAAGCTTACTCCACTTCTTGCTTAGGAACCATGGCCGTACGTCGGACCTCAGCCCGTCCTTGTCAACAAAGGCCAAATTAATGCTCGTTATGAATGCAAAGTGGTTTACACACGACTCAACTGATGACGTTCATTCATTTAAAATCTTAACCTACACCTAACTATACATAGAACTATGATGAAGGCGTCTTTGGGGATGGACACAGCATTAATTAACGAGTCTGGCCTGAAGACGGGATGCATGTGGTGCTCTCCCTGCACAGAATGAAGAGTCCAATATGTTCTGTACAATCGAAGGATCCCGGAAGGTAAGGCATCAATCAATAATAGAATGTTTAATTGTTCAATATTGGAGCCCTACACCTTGGGCTAGCCTCATTAAACTTTGCAGGGTGGCTAGTGGATGTTAGGGGACTATCACAGGTGAACGATCAGTTACTCCCTTTAAAAAAGGTCAGCTTTCATGAAAACCCTCATGAAGTTGGAGATTAGAGGGGGGTTACCGAGTCCATAGTTTCATCGTATATTCATACATGCAAAACATATGCTCTGAAAGTAGATTTGCATTCTGTGGGCTCCCAACACTTAAATAATGTGACTTTTTAAGGTCATCCCAGACACTGTCTGGTACTTTCTTCTATAAAAAGTCTGTGTATATTTACATAAGTTGACAGCTTTTTGGTGTATGAAAAAATAATTTGTTAGGGTTTTACCATGGCAAAAAAAGTTGGGAATCACTAACTTATGGTATTACTGGATATAATTTAGATAGTTTTATAGATGAGATACTGTTCATTATAGATTGAATATAGTATAATTTGATCATTGCCTGGTCGTATTAAACATTATTCAGTTGTTTCACTCCAGACATTGCTTTCCCACACTTCACTTTTTGTTTAGATGTTCAGATTCAGATGTTTATTCAGGTAAGGTATATACATACAAGTGATGTTACATTAATGGATTGATATATAGATAGAGCTAGTACATACAATGCCTAAAGCCACTATTACGCAATGCGTTTCGGGCAAAAATTAGGCTCTGCTCAATTTCATTTAGAATAATCCAAGTCACATTAATTATGATCTGGAATCAGGTATTACATATTCACCATGATCCATTTCCTGGTAACCCATGCTTTTGGTAATATTTGACAAAATTTCATAGTCAGTCGTTTTACATTCTTGTTTGGTAATTCTTTATTACTGTACAGTACTGCTTAGCTGTACCTGAATTCATTATGATATATGCCCCGATAAGTACATAATAATAATGCATGGGGTTCAACCACTGCAAATTACTTCAAGCCATTATCACCCAGCAAAAATCTACTATCAGAACTATAACAAACTGTCTTCAAACAACATACAGCCCCTCTGTTTAAATCCCTAAATATGCTAGCTAAACATTCACTCAGCACATTCTCATGCTATTTACATGTACAAAACCTTGTTCCTAAATGCTAACCCTGATAACCCTTGTTCCTAAATGCTAACCCTGATCTGAAACTCCTCCTTGACAGATGTAATAGAACCCATGAGCACCACACCAGAAATAAATACAGTACTGTATATCTTTGATATCCCAAGTCAGACCAAATCTGTGCAAATACTCCATGCAAATAACAAACAGGGACCCAATCTATGGAACTCAGTCCTTAATGAATAAAAATTGTCCAACCTATGCTTTATTTAAAAAAAAAAAAAAAAAAAAGACCTAATTTCATCCTCATACTTTTCTACCTTGTGCTTCAAAATCACACTGTATTTTGTGCTGCCAACTCCCCCGAGTTCGGTATTGAAGATATGCAACTTCACCAGTGTAATCATTCCCATCAATTTATCTTGTAGTTATTATGGCAAACATAAATTTTGGTACAATGTACCAATTAATAATCTTACCTTTATTTGTTAGCTTTGGTGCTACATAGCCTTCCCGGTTTGGTACCTTCTTTTGATAATTACTTACTCACTATTTGTTAGCTTAAGGATCTGCTTGAAATGCTATGCATGTTAGTGGCTTTGTAAGAATCTAAGAACACCGATATTATGTACTCTCACAACCCAATGTACTTTCTTGTATATAAATATACAAATAAATAAATAAATAGTAACAATAATATAATACAGTACTAATATAGTTTCAAAATTATCTTGGGCTATTTAAATAGTTTGCAGTATGTTATAGGTCCTGTTAAATAGTTTTCAGTATGATCTAAGCTCAGCAAATTAATTTGGTATACAGTATGATCTACAGTTCTAAACCATGCTAAATAGTATTTGGTATGTTGCAAGCCATGTTTAGTTGTATTCAGTATGATCTAACACCTCCCTGGAAAGTAGAATTTTCTATGATCTTTGTCTTGGTGAGTACAATTTGTATGATCTAGACCATCGTAAGTAGAATTTGATATGATCTAGGCCCCTGGGTATGTAGAATTTGGTATGATTTAGGTCCTGTTAATTAGTATTTGGTGTGATCTAGGTCCTGTTAAGTATAAGTCAGCATCTGAAGCTGCTTATCATTAACACAAATTTGTGCTCATTGTTCAGCATTATTCCATATAGACTGAGTCTTGTTCTACATAATAAAGTGCAATATTTTACAGTATGAACAGTATATATATTTTAGTTCTGCATTGTGGTTTATAATTATTCAGTATAACACCTTAAAATGTTCAGCACAACAGTATGGTGATGAAAGAGTACTTGTATTCATTAATTACTGTAGTTCATTAATAAACTACAGTAATTATTAATTGTTCTTCTGCAAAATATTTAGGTTTCTGCAAGGTAAAATTGTTCAGACCCTTTATGATTTTTAACCAGTCAATAGTTAACATTGCTAGCTCATCATGCAGTTTCCATTGTTACATTATTTTGTCACCGAGTGTACATTATTAACAATTTGCCCTGTATTACATCACATACCATAAAACCACTGCTGGCCATCATATTGATATAATGACCCTCTTCTTACTTGGCATAGCAGTGTGTGTGCTTTCTTTAGGTATTCACCCTATTTGTTAATTTTTTACTGCAAGGAATACAAAATTTAGTAGGCTTTAGCCTACTAAATTTATCCAGTGGGCACAATATCCAAGAGTGGCATTGATTCAACACTGGTTCAAAGTTATCAACATTAATTCAATGTTGAATTAACAGTGATAAGAATGATTTGGTGATGGTTTTGGATATTATGCCCATTGGGAATGTATGTTTTATCTTCTAATATGTACTTGGGATATGCAGGTAAAAAATTCCAGCATTAATGTATAGGAGTGTATTGGAATACCCAACACTTGATATTGTGTGTTTGTGTGTGATTCAGTGCTGTAAATTCCTGCTCTAAATAGATATAATTTTTTCAGGGAAAATCAGAACAAACATGAATAAGAATATCGCAAATTTAATAATCTGCTTTGTCTTCAATGAAGCAGCTTTATAAAAATATCTGATAGCACATTAGCAGTTGATAGTAAATGCTGAGATAATGTCTTTTATAAATATACATGACCAACCTAATATGATGCCAATGCAATACAGGTAGTTTCCCATTTGCATTTTTTACAGATAATTATATACATAATATCAATCTCGTTCGGATTTTCTTGCAGTTATATGCAGGAGGAAGACATAGTCGATGAGTAGGTCAGTGTCACCCCGACCTCAAGTTTCCCCTCACACACCTGGAATGTCACCATTCAATGTGGGATGGCGTGGGGCACCAGCCCTCAACCATGACAGGGTCCGTGGCTGGTGCTCTCGGCAGTGAGGGGTACTGGATCAGCGATGTCGTTTTCGTTGTAATTTCGTTTAGTAGTCGTTCAGTTGCGTGTGATCGAGTGTGGCGGTAGCGTGGGGCAGCATCGGCAGTATTGCCAAGTGAGTGAGTGACCTATATTTAACGAACTTTGCCTCACCCACCGCAGCCGTCCATTTCTGTTGGGAATGGAATGGCTGTCATTATGAATTATGAATATTAATGGCTGTCATTAATGAATAATGTCATTATTATTTTAATTACAAATATGTATTAAATAAATACAAGTTAATACTGTACATGTATATACAGAAAACAAATTCAACATAAAGTATTAGATGTTTCAGATTCAGATGTTTATTCAGGTAAGGTATATACATACAAGTGATGTTACATTAATGGATTGATATATAGACAGAGCTAGTACATACAATGCCTAAAGCCACTATTACGCAATGCGTTTCGGGCAATTACATACTAATTCATAAACTACAATTCTTGTAGTAATCCTGCCATTATAAATTTTATTTATAAAGCCAGTAAAGTGTTGCATCTTACCTAATTAATTTCTGGGACATTCCTCAAATATAATCAATTTCGTGGGATTGCTTAAATGAGCTCTTTACTGACAGCAGCAGGTAGAGCTGGACGGCTTAGTAATTACTGGTGCAGAGGACTGCGACAGTAGGGTCGTGGTGGCTGGGAAGCAGACCTCTTGTACAGTGCCCAACACCATCAGCCTCATATTATTTTGTCTCCTCATCCCCTGTGTTACTGGAGTACTAAAGGAGGCAGGATGAAAGGAAAAGGAGCTTCTGGTTACTGGTCCAATATGTAATCAGAAGATGACAAGGATGGATTGTAAGGATTAGAAATTGGATGACTGTGAAAGGAAGTTTGGTTCCAGGGAGAGGATGGTTGTAACATAAGTAAGTTGACTAACATAAGAAGCAAGTTGACTGTAATGTTGTAAGTTGGTTGTAACACAGGAAGTTGATTGTAACATAAGAAACTGATCATATTCCTGGGGTTAAGTATATGATCATAATGGCAATGCATAATGAAACTGAAGTTTGAATATGGTCTTAGACCTCGTACAAATTGCAGTCGAGTAGAACGTCTAATGGCTCTATAAATGTGTACATTTCAAGCTGGCAGGATGCCTGCAGTTACTAGTCAAGAGATAATGTTATAGACAATGCAACCATGTATTGTGGGGGATCTGAGCAGCTTTAAGCTAACGTAAGACAAAACAAAGGACAACTAGTTCCTCTAACAGCCAGCTGTTTGGAACTTAAGGTTGGTGAGGGTAGGTAGCAGCTCAGGAGCGGGATGCAACTGGGACACCTGGTCCCGGGCACCCATCTACCTGGCAGTCACTAATTGCATCGGACGGGCACCAGGCCATCTCAAGCAGTCCACCTGGGACACCATCAGCCGATGCATAGTGACTGATGATACACAAAAGGGGTAATATACAGTATACAAACACCTTCACAAACACGAAGGGTGCGATACACAGAATCATGGCGCTAACATTGTCTATGATGAATTATCATATACAACAATGTGTGACCTCCATAGTGAGGTCCCATTAATCCAAAGTCAGGTAACAGCAGATGGAATACTGATTATGGGTAGTAGCATAAAGCTGCACTTGCAAAGTTGATGATATTAAGTGCAGATAATAGGTGAGCGTGGCCAGCACTGAAGTGTGCAGCCCATATTGAGTGGCACTACAGACCTGCTGGTGGTCGGGACCACACAACCTCCTGGTGTGGCCACACTCAGACACGTCCTTCACCATGATACAGGGAGAGAGGAATGTTGTGGAGTTTTGTACCTAAGTCGTTTAGCATCATGTTATATTTGCCAACATTTCACTTACGAAAATAAAGCTAATAAAAATATATATGTATGGATCACATAATACAAGACACTTGGGAAATATAACGGATATGTCTTATAAGAAGTGCTATTCCTAAGTAACCAGGCTCTGGAGCTCTCACTCACACACACACACGCACACACACACACGAACAAACCCGGCACTAGCAAGAACAGGGCAACACCAACACAATATTGACAATTATGGCGCAATCCTGTTTCTTGGCTAAATGTTCAACACCATCAGAAAATACGAGGTCTAATATAACAACATGCAACAACAAAACTTATCCAACAGCAAAAAATACAAGGCAAGCGAACATGTGTAAATTTCACCCAAAAATCACGGGCCATGATTAAAGCAAACTTGTGTAGCAGTCTTAATGACTGGTTGGCAGGCTGACCCTCTCGGCAAGTGGGGCAGTCTTTAGAAAAAAAAGTGATAATTTACAACATTTACAAGGAGCCCACTTTGCATG
This sequence comes from Procambarus clarkii, assembly GCF_040958095.1. Classification (NCBI taxonomy): domain Eukaryota; kingdom Metazoa; phylum Arthropoda; class Malacostraca; order Decapoda; family Cambaridae; genus Procambarus; species Procambarus clarkii. The sequence continues at coordinate 16,092,480 of NC_091237.1, read as the reverse complement.
TCACTCCTGTAGAATATGCTATTCTTGAACCAAAACCTATTTGGGGTTAAATGCCCCCAGCTGTGGGTCACATGCTGCTGTATGAGCAGGGAGGAAAGAACTGATTTGTGTGTGCATCTGTTACATAGGCTTGCTGGTCTTCACGCCCGCAACCACTGTTATTGTTTGATTGAAGATAGGTGTCCCCAGCAGGCAATGCCCCTGGTTGTGGGTGGGTATGGGTAGCCAGCGGGGATGGCACAGGTGGAGGGCGTCCACTATATGGACTATAACGAACTAATCCAGCATTGCGCGACTTAGGTGTCGTATATACTGATTTTTGAGATGGCGGATTTGGCGGTATAAACTCATGACTCCGAGGTACTCCCAAACAAGAATAATTGTAAGCAGGCTTAGCATGTGGGCCAGTGGGGGAGGGTGGACTTCCATAGTGCTGTTTTTCCCCCATAGAAGGTAAGTTCTGCTGGGATCGACCTGGATACTGATATAGATTGTGCCTTTGATTCAGGTTTTGAGGAGGGCTATATTTTGGTGCCAAGAATTGTGATGAAGATGCCGAGGCACAGGAAGTGGCATTAGGAGATGTCATGGGTGAGGTGACCTGGGTAGAAGGTGGGGTCTGAGGGGCAGCCTGGGGAGGAGCCTTGTAGCTAATGGGGCTGGTGAGAGGAGGGGAAGTAGGGCTGCCCAAGGAAGAGGACGAGGTGGAGGAAGTAGGGGAGGAGGAGCAAGAACTGGAAGTGGTGTCTGGCGAGTCTGCCGGTGTGACAATAACGAGCGGTGGCCGTAGAGTCTTAGAACAACGTGGTGAATGGCGGCAGGATGCACGGTGTTTTGGGTCACCAAGCAACTTCTCCAAATTCATCTTCTCTGATTTCAGCCTTTGTATCTCTGTCTTGAGCCTAATATTCATATCTTCCACAGACTCGGATTCCTAATGGGGAAAAATGAAAACAACAATTCTTATTACAGTATACATGAAAAATATGATTTATTCTAGTCACTAATAGCACATTTATAAACATTCTGTGCATTTATAAACATTGCATGCTGTACAACATGCTACAATCTTATACATGTTCATTAATTTAAATGAGCATTGTAATTCTAGTGTATGATTCATTAAAAAATAAATCTGCTTAATATGTAATTATAAATGAAAAGGAAGAGACAAAGGTGAAGATGGACAGATGTAAAAAAAAAAAAAAAAATGCCATTCTGAGACCGGCAGAATGAGTCAGGTATATAAATAAAGCAACGCATTTGAGAGTAAAGTATTTGGCAGACTACTAGATAGACAGGGAGAAAAAGACGACTGGATTGATTGGGAATACCAGGTAAAAAGCCAGACACAGTCAACATGAAAAAGAGAAGGTAAGGGGAGGGGAAGAGAATGAGTGGGTGGGGGATTTTTTGGTGGGGTGTGAGAGTCGCGGTAAGAGTGAGTACGAGTCAGTGAGAGTAAGAGTGAGTATGAGTCGGTGAGAGTAAGAGCGAATAAACAAGCATGATGACTTACGGTCATGAGCACTATGGTCTTCTCCTTCTTCTTGTTCCTACACTTGGTGGCTGCTATCTTGTTCCTCTCCCGCCGCCGTCGCCGCCGCTCCTCATCCTCCTCAGTCAGCTGTTGTGACAAACATGTTACTAACATGACGTGAATCACCACACGTCACTAGCATCACGTCTCCTCACCTCATCCTCACACCAGGTCACACTAGCACGTCATTACCACCTGTTGTGATGATAGTGTTACTTCCAAGCCTCGATACCAACCCAAACTCAGTCTCAGCCTATCCAAGCTTTCCTGATGGTAGGCTGCTCATTACTCGCCAGCACTGTGGCCTAGTGTCTGGATCCTGCACGAAGACTTCCCTGGTGTGTGCTTACCTAATGTGTACTCACCCAAGAAAGAGAGAGAAAGTGAGAGAGAGAGAGTGTGTGTGTGTGTGTGTGTGTGTGTGTGTGTGTGTGTGTGTGTGTGTGTGTGTGTGTGTGTGTGTGTGTGTGTGTGTGTGTGTGATTAATTAAAAGTAATTACACTCACTTTCTGATATAATTTCGTTTGGTAGAGAGTTTTGCAATGTCTTTCAAATGAGAACAATGATTTACGAATAGTTTTTTAATTTGAATTGTAATTAATTTTAAGACTGGCACCCGCCAATAATCCATCATTTACCAAACCATCTGAACTTTAAAACTAACTGGTATTTATCTTTATAATTACTAAAAATTATGGTTTATGCATAAATTAGATTGTATCAAATTAGTGTGATGTGAAAGAACACTAAAGGTTAAATTATAACTATCTAATAAAATTGTTGTTCGGAATTTGCGAGGTTGCCCTACGATTGTAAATTTCCTAAAACACAGTCTACAATACAGTCCAAGTCGTAATTTTGTAACCATTCAAACTTTGGTAAGTTTCCTTCTGCTGCTGCAAGTTAGCAGATTTTCATTCATGAATTGCAGTCAAAGTTGTTATGATTTAAATTTACAGGAACATCTAACGTCTCTGGCACTAGGAGAGGTTCCTCCTGTGATTACTATGGCAGGTAGAGCTTAGTGCACATCAGTGGGAGATTATAAATTTTATAGCTTTTCAAAATAAAAAAAAATGACTTGGGTAGTCATGGGAAGCTAGGCTACTCACATCGCTGTGTTCATCCTTAATATATTTGGTGTCTTCGAGGATAGACTCTGGAGATTCGACGCCAGCGGCCTGCAGTTTGGTGCGGATTTGTAGCTTGAGACCCTCCTTGATGAGTGCCGATTTCGTTGCTTCTACGGTATTGACAGGCGAGGGCAGGTCAGGGGTGGAGGGGGGCGATGCCCCAGCCAGGGGGCCGCCCATACCTGAGGTGCCGGGGGACCCGCCCACCAGGCCACCTCCAACACCCCCGCTGCTTGGAAACCCGCCACAGCCCGACATATGCTCGCTCATGTGCCGTGATGTGGGATCTTCTCTGCCTCGACACATGTTAGTCAGGGGAGTGACTGCCGATTCGTCGCCGGGGCTGCTCACGTCACTAATGGGACTCAGTAGTGTCCCGCCCTCCACCTGCAACAGTAACACAATATTCTACAACTGGTTCATTACATCTAAGATTTATACACAGGATAAGTGAGACGTCTAAGACCTGAATAAAAAATAAAAAAAAAAACTTTTCCAGTGCTAATCCAGGCTAGTAGAGTGGACTCTCATCTTATGTTTTCTCCCGATTCCATGTAGGACTAACCATCCTGTGAGATGGGGATATTTGATGAACTCATACATAGCTAGCTATTGATCTATACTTTGTAATTCTTCACATAGAATAAGGAAAGCAGCACGCTGTGTACCTAAGCTTCTTAATTAAAAAGAATGTAATGAGGGAAAAAATAGATGTTTAGTAGAAGGCTCTTCCCAGTGTTGCATATCATTCAGTATTAAAGCCTACTGACAATTCATACGAAATGTTCAACACTTTATTTGTTTAAGTCATTATTCTGCATTAGTAATACTGACCATCTCTGGTACCTCACCTAGTCCTGTCACTACTTGGATCTGACACTAACTTTCCTCTGACATTGAATTAGGTCTGGCACTGGCACTGACCTGGCTCTTGTACGTGACCTAGTTCTGGCACCAACGTAGCTCTGGCATTGGCACTTACCTGGCTCTGACCTGGTTGACACTGACATGATTGGCACCGTGTCACTGACATGATTGGCACTGTGTCACTGACATGATTGGCACTGTGTCACTGACACTGACATGAACTGACCTGTGTCTGGTACTGAGAGTACGAGTGTGGCAGGGGCGGACTAGTCAGGTTGATGAGGGAGTTGAGGATCTCCGGCGTCTTGGGTGTAGTGCAGGAACCCTCGCCCGCCGCCGGTGGTGGCGGCGTCAAGTTCACGTTCAGGTACATGGTGAGTAGTGAGCCTGCAACACCATTATTATTATTATTATTATTATTATTATTATTATTATTATTATTATTATTATTATTATTATTATTATTATTACGGCTATATAGCACTGGGAAGGGGTCAGGATAAGGATTTATGATGGGACGGGGGGGAAGGAATGGTTCCCAACCACTTGGGCTGGACGGTAGAGCGACGGTCTCGCTTCATGCAGGTCGGCGTTCAATCCCCGGCCGTCCAAGCGGTTAGGCACCATTCCTTTCCCCCCCGTCCCATCACAAACCCTTATCCTGACCCCTTCCCAGTGCTATATAGCCGTGATGGCTTGGCGCATGATGACTTGGAATAATGTCCTAAGGAACATTAAGGTGTAGTGTATTTGAAAAATAGGTGAGATAAAACGAATGTGCTTGGGGAAGTGAAATATTTGGATGAGAAAAAGTTGCCCTAGTGTAAATAGTGTAGACAACAAAATTCAAGATGGCCGCCGAGAAGAAGAACACCTAAACGGGGCTAGATTTTGGTCGATTCAATGAGGAGAGTATTAATATTAGCAGTCACCACAACAAGTTGGCAAAATTAACACTTTATTGTGAACTATCATGTAGAAATAATCAGTAAATATAAAGAAAATAATGACCACTTGAGTAGCAAAGTATTAGATCTTGAAGGGCTAGTGAAAGAATTATGCAAGGAAAAGAATCAATGGGAAGCTAAATACAAAGCCATGTAAGAAGAAAATAGTCATGAAAATAGCTTTCGAAGAAGTTAATGCAAATATATACATAAATGACTACAATAGGTTAGGTAAGGAAATCCATCAGGAAAAAAAACAGTTTTTGTCAGTACAGATGGAGGAAGTTACACAGGGAATAGAACAGTGCAAGAAGGATATGTAACTAACGTATGCACAAGTGGCCAGGGAAAAGGAAAAAAATAGAAGCAGCAGTGAAGGAAGCCAAAAACGGCAGCAACCAGGATAAAAAAAAAACGAGGCTGGAAGTCAATGGAACTGGCAATCAAACCCGAAATTGGTGCAAAATGCAGTCGATCGAAGTAAGTCCCTATTCATTTTCGGTTGCAAAGAAAAGGAGATACCATCTAGGTCAGAAAGAGCTGTAGAAGAAGCGGAAGTAGAAGATAAAATTGTTGGGCTAGTGGAAGGTCTTACAACCAAAGAAAATGTCTGCGACAATAGAATTGGCAGGTACGAAAAAGGAAAAGATTGACCTTTGAGGATCACCCTAAATTGTGCTAAACAGATGGAAGAAGTACTAAAGAATGTTAGGAAATTACAAAATGATGTGGAAGGAAAATTATGGCCATTAAGACGAGATCTTTTAAAAGAAGACATAGAACATGAAACTGAACCACGTAGAGGCAAAACGTCTAAATGAGAGCAGGAACGAAGAAGAAATCAATTTTTTTTCTACCAGGTTATTGGGGTAGGAAAGTCAGTGAAATGGTACAACAATTAAGACGCAAACAATCTTCAGTGCAATATTTTAAGATGGAATGAAACAATCATAGTTTTTATGAAGGCTTCAGAATAATAGATATATTGCCACCATCTATACAACTTCACGATATTTTACCTGTACAACCTTTTTTCAATAGTAATTATAATTTTTATATTATAATATATAGCCGGTGCCACTTCAGCGTGCGGTCTACCTCAATCTAACCCAAAGCACAACATGAGCTGAGGTCCCGGTAGACAGGTGAGGTCATTACACACCATAGACTACAGATACTGCGGTACACCACACACTTTAGTAACATCGTATAGGCTACGTCAATAACTGATACATAGACAATGCAACAAGGGAAGCAATATCACTGCCAAATAACATTATAAAAAGGCAAGATAAAATGTCTGTCATAGCGCAGAGGATTATATACGCCCGCCTCTTAGTTAAACAACACCAAGTCAGATCAGCAACTGAATTGAAATTGAAATAAGTTTATTTAGGTAAAATACACACAGGGATGAGGTAGCTCAAACTATTTTCACCCCGTTCAGTACATCGTGTTAATACATACATATACACACATCACAAACAATAAACATATTACCAAACATTCTGAGAGATAAACATCTACATTTCCTAAGATCAGCAACTGGTTGGGTTACCGTGCTCTGTCTTGGATAGGGAGACTTCATGAAGTCAGACTTGCCAACGGCACCAAAGCTCCGTCACATGGATCGTTTTCCTCGTAACCAAAACATTTAAAAACGTTTGCAAATGTTGGCTACGGAAATAGTGACTATTTCAATCTCTACATAATCCCGCCCCCCCCCCCCCCCCTCCGAAAAAAACCCTGTCATCTGCGTGCAAGTGTAGTGAAGGCCTAACAACCCGCTATGAGGGTTGCGTCACCACAAGTTACTAACCAACCAGCAAGTACACTTTTAGTTCTGAATATAGCTCAAGACTAAACTCTCAAGTGTATGTACACCAAGGAGCGGAATACAGCTGTGGGTGTAAATATCGGTGAGTAGGGAACGGGAGGGCTGGCGCCAAGTTGAGAGAGGTGTGAGTGGAGGCCGCTGGTGGCGCTACCTGTCTCCCTGCCACAAGGCCGTCACTGGGAAGAGGAAGGCGGCACACATCATGACTTAAAACAAGTATATGCACCGATGGGGGGCAATGATGGCCAAGCGGTACGTCAGATTACGCTGTGGGAAAGTCGAGCAGGGTACAGGAGCTTGCAGAGCCTGCCAAGAGCATACCAAGCAGGACAGATACGGTACTTATCACAGCAGGGGGAAACTTCATTATTAATTTATAATTTCATGAGCCATGTTCTCTGTTAAATGTTAAGATTATATTCAGATAATTGGGTTCTGCTTAAGATTATAAAAACCCAAAGAGTTAATGAATCTCTAAAACAGAATCGAATACTGAGAACACAAAAGTGTCAAAGAATATGAATACATTTCTCTATATAAATAAATATTTATGTGAATAAATGTACTAATAAAATATAAACAAATGACTGTAAAACCTCAGCAAAATAGGTACGAACAAATCCTTGATACACAGCGAAAAAGATGTGTCCTCGACGGTGTCACGAGGAGAGGTAAAACACAATGTCATCACCTTGGTCACTCACAGGTAAGGTCACAGGTAAGGTCACACACAGAAGACAGGAAGCTGAGTGCCCCGTTGGTGGTCAGATTATTGGGCATTAGATAACGGATAGATGGTGCTACATAGCCTTCCCGGTTTGGTGCCTTCTATTGATAATTACTTACTTAGGTAACGATTGATTGATTGATGAAGATTAAGCAACCCAAGAGGTGGCACGGGCATGAATAGCCCGTAAGTGGTGGGCCCTTTTGAGCCATTACCAGTATCAAGAGCTGATACTGGAGATCTGTGGAGGTGCAACTGCACCCTGCGTGACGGGAGATGTCTCCCGTGTGTTAGGTAACGGATATATATCACCGTGTGCTGCAACAGATAAAACTGCTGCAGGAACAGCGGCCGCTGCATGTGCAATGGCAAACGCAATAGTAAGAGAGAAACGGAAGATACAGATGCTCCGAGAATTACCATCTATACTAACAACTATTGTAAGTGTTAACAGTTTCTATAGTCGATGTAAATACTGTCGAGTTGCAGTCACATTAATTAACTGTTATGGCTTCTGCAGATAACGCTGACTCAGCTCTACAGTAGAAGTTGCAAGCTTAACAACTGACTCATGAACAACAGAAATTGCAGCGGCACCTCGCCACTATACTCTAGTTGCGTCTGTCGATGATGCAGCTCAGTTACAGCCCAGCTCCTGTGCCAGGTAAGTCTACTACGGGCTCACCATAACCCGTGCTATTTGGAACTTTTTGCTCAGAGTTGCAGCTCTCCTACTGTTGTCAATATAGTTGGTTGATACTGTTTACTTGTAGTTACCGTTGCTATTGCCGACGTGACATGTCAGGCAGGACTCGACCTACCCCAGTCTCGATTATAACAATACAAATTATGCACCAGTTTCATGACAAAGTAAGGCGTTTGTTTTGTGTTGCGTCACTAGAGTTTGCAGGCCAACACACCCGCTACCCCAACACCACCACAACCCCCAGCCGTCAAAAACAAAGCAAATTTCATCGTCAAAACAAAGGGCTGTCAGGATCACAACGTACAAGTTCAATATTGACTTGTTAAAACCAACATAAGTCAGTAGTGTTTGGTGACCGATATTATATGGCATAGCTTCGAGCAGGATGTAGTGAGATATATATATATATATATATATATATCTATATATATATATATATCTATATATATATATATATATATATATATATATATATATATATATATATATATATATATATAAAATCTCACATGAAACGTGCTCCGTTCACTTTCAGTCTCATTGTAAACACACTAAATCAAAATAATATAAACACCTTACCAAACCTTGCCTAGACATAACTATGCATAAACCCACAATATAATAAAATATAATAATAATTTAAATCATAAAAATGTTTCTTATTATACCGCGTAAAGAGTCATTTTGCCGGTTGGGTTGTCTATTGTATAAATCAAATTGACTTATTTATTAAAATCTGTACTGACTTATTTATTAAAATCTGTACTGACTTATTTATTAAAATCTGTACTGACTTATTGATTAAAATCTGTACTGACTTATTGATTAAAATTTGTACTGACTTACTAATTAAAATTTATACAAGTCAGCACCTGCCTTAAGACCTTGGCCTTCAGGATGGGTTGATCTTAGCACCCCTTCCCCGACCCTCCACGTTACTGACACTTACTAATGAAGGGATAAACTTGAATGGTCCCCAAGCCAATATGCAACTGAAAACTCCACTTCCTAGAAGGATTCGAACCCAGATAGCCAGGAGCGCTATGCACCTTGGCGTACCTGATACCTTAACCACTAGACCAGCACGACTCTACAAAATCTCGGTAGTCGTGTTATTTATCTTGGATAGATAGTCTCACGACTACCAAGATTTTGTAGTCATGCTGGTTTAGTGGTTAAGGTATCAGGGACGCCAAAGTGCATAGCGCTTCTGGCTATCTGGGTTCGAATCCTTCTGGGGAATGGAGTTTTCAGTTGCATATTGGCTTGGGGTCCATTCAAGCTTGTTCGCATAATATATATGTATTAGTATGTATACATTTATTGTCAAAATGATGAAGAAATGTAATGCACTGCAGAGTGAAGTGATAAATGCAAACCCCCATACACAGCTTTGAATGTAGATATGACAGTCATTTTTTGGGGCGGGACCAAATGACCTGAAGCTCAACCCCCACAAGCATAATTTGTTGAATACAAATAGACGAGTACAAGCGCGCGCGCACCTACACCCACACAGGATTTCCTTACAAGCATCTTATCACTGCGTTTTACGTGGATTCTACCACCTACTTGTGAGTAATCATTTCCAAAAAAATAAAAAATAAATTAGGTCTCTTTCTGTGAACCGATGACACAGTAACAGACACTGGCAAGTAATTTGAGAGAGAGAGAGAGAGAGAGAGAGAGAGAGAGAGAGAGAGAGAGAGAGAGAGAGAGAGAGAGAGAGAGAGAGAGAGAGAGAGAGAGAGAGAGAGAGAGAGAGAGAGAGAGAGAGAGAGAGAGAGAGAGAGAGAGAGAGAGAGAGAGAGAGAGAGAGAGAGAGAGAGAGAGAGAGAGAGAGAGAGACAAATAAGCAGGTGTGCGGTAAAGAAAGCCGGTGTTGATAAGTGACCTGGTGCCTTGCTGGGAGCCAGTAATAACAAGCAGCCACATGTTCTCTAATATTAACACATGGCCGGGTGTCTGGGGCCAGCAGTGTCACCTCTAGCAAGGTCTGAGGCTTGGGTCTCTCTCTCACACACCTCGCTGCTACTCTCACATCGCTACATCATATTAACGCACCACCCTAGGCTCCCTTCACCCCACGAGCCAGCAGCAGCGTGACACTACGACATCACCCACGCAGTGAGAGAAACATGGCAGGTAGGGGAGAGAACATGACGGGGCAGGAACCAATTCACACCCAAAATACCTCACCTTGGTCACAGCGCCACCGTGGCAAACCCCGACACTCTACACTTTAACAGGACTTCTCACTACACTACCACAGCACCTCTCACTGTACACTGTAACAGCACTTCTCACACTCTACACTGTAACATCATTTCTCACTACACTATCACAGCACCTCTCACTGTACACTGTAACACAGCACTTCTCACACAACACTGTAGTACAACGCTACACTTTAACACAACACTCCTCATTGTAACACAATGGACTACACTGTAAGTATAACTCTCCACACTGCAATGAACCCTTCAAATAACTGCCCTATAAATTCTAAATATGGCTTGACATTGTTGGGTGAACAGAGGCATCACGTGCAAAGAAACGTGTTCAAATGACTTGCCCTGCTCAGGTATCGAACCCGTGACCAACTAGTTGAGAGCCGACTAAGATAACATTCGTGCTTTCCACAGTACTACTGTTCTTGTAAGGCGTCAGGGAACATATTAAGCGTGTCACTTTTATATGCCATTATTAAGAAAAAACAGAATTAACAAATCTGATTTTCGCTTACATTTGTCAAAGACTTGAATTTCTTCAAGGCTAAAACTACACACAAGTGATATTCAACATGCAAATGATGGCTTTGGTTGAACTAAGTTGCCACCCAGGTCATAGGTTTTGCTTGGGATACGTTTGCGTACAATACAGTATTGAGTCCAGCAGATATAAATTACTGTATTTTATTCATCATTATATTTAAAAATTCCCCGGCACAACCATCAATAACACAAAAGCCTGATTATTACACACATTTGATGGTGCTACATAGCCTTCCCGGCTTGGTGCCTTCTTTGATAATTACTTACTTACAAAAGCCTGAGCTAATGCTTAATAGATCATATGTAGCCATTTGCAACTTTGTAGAGATCAAGCCTATGTATTTGCGCGAGTTTGCCCTATTGATGACAGAAGCAACCTTGAAATGTTACATGTCAGCCATCCAGTGTTTGTCAATAAACCATTATTATGCAGAGCAAGGCACTAGGTCTTGAATTAAGCATCTCATCAATCCATCCTCAGGCTCTGCTCGTCCATGTACCGGTGTGAGAGCGCGGAAATTGATCTACGAAACCTCCACACCCATAATTACAGATTGCTGTGCAATATGCACTCATTATATCAGGTCATGTTGGGTGTTCCAGAACAGATAATCTTATTTGCAATTGAAATAAAGTATGAGGGAAGATATTCAATGTGTGGTTATGCGACGAGATGAGGAAAGCTTATTCGTCTGTTGTATAGCCTATGCGAATCGTCATAATTTCACATGTTTGAGGTGCACAGACAATACACCTAACCTAAAATATTTATAGAGGTGTTATTTGAGCAGAGGACGTGAACGAAGCACTGCTTGAGAAAAATTAATACATCAGCTGTGAGTCATGTGTAAAGTGTTGTTCATTCATAAACAGGGGGTTTGGTGGCTGGACTAACGAGCATTTAGCATTTGCTTATGAGGACGGGTTGTCAGAAGGCACTACTAGCAGGTAAAGTCATGAAGCTTTTCAGGTAATTTGATGATTCTCCAAACTTTTTGCTTCACATACTCCGTTTTATTTACTCTTCGGCTACAACCCACACTAGTGCATATCGGGTATGGCAGCAGGTTTCAGAGAATTTGGATGTTGGTACTTAACACTAAGAACCTGGAGAACTGGTTCTCTGTCATTCGTCCATTGTCATTCTCCTTGTAGTTTCTATGTTGACATTTACCCTAGGCTACTTCATTAATATAAGGAAGGTATTTATAACCCATTTTATATTATTAGTCATTACTTATATTTGGGTTAACATCACATTTAGTTTTTCACTGTCTGTTTGTTGTCTCTGGCTTCATTTGGACCATAACAGAAATTTAAGAACATATGGAGATATTAGTCACCCCTTTCAAATTTACTATAGTCTTCTTCAAGAACTCTAATGCCTTGACCTCAATTGTGTTTTCCCCACCCAACTTCCACCTCCGTGTATTACGAGGGGCCGGTGGCATACATCCCATGGATGATAATCCCAACGTAACGAATGCTTCAAGTCATACATATGCTAATCTGCAGACTTCACCAGAGATAGTATAGGTGTGGGTTGAACATGTTGCAACGCGCGGTTACTATGAGCGATGGTGATTGGTGGGTGGTTTACGTATGTGTGGACATCTGTGCGCATGCGCAACACTGCATCTACATACAGGTATAAGCACACATTCACTTATGAAAATCAAACGCGTGAAAATAGCCAAAAGCTAGTAGGAAATGCTGTGTGAGTGCGTACGAAAGCAGGCGTACACACACAGGTCCTCGCAGTAGAGTGGACAACGCTCCGGGGTCGTAGTCCAAAGGGTCCGGGTTTGATTCCTAGTTTCGAGGCAGAAACAAGTGGTCATAGTTTCTTTCATCAGATGCTCCTGCTCACCTAGCAGTAAATCGGTACCGGGGAGTTAGACAACTGCTACGGACTGCATCATGGGTATGTGTGTGAGATAAACATATATAGTATATATCACATAGGAAAATAGGCCGGGGGCCCGTACATTAGACACTCTATGGTTAGAGAGGCGGGGTCCAAGAGCTAAGAGCTGGATCCTGCAGGCACAAATGGTAAACACGCACGCACACAAGCCACAGGTAAACGTAAACAGTGAACACTCAGCAGGTATTCAAGGCCAGCGGTTGTAACATTTATCTATCATCTTCCCGCAGGAAAAAGTCACAAGTAAACGGAGTCATCTCCATTAACGTTCGTGGCCATTATATCTGTTGTCAGTCGTAGGCATGGTGGTGGTGGCGCGCTCTGGCGCGTCATCTCTCCCTCGCTGCTGGAAAGTGCCCTCTAAGACCTCTAGCCTTGGTGCACCTTGGTGTTTCATTATAATTTAACTATACCGGCGTTTCAAACTCTGTCGAATCTGGTTTAAAAGCTTGTGGATGGAGGCGACTTCTGTGATTTCTTTCAGTGTATTGCACTTGTTGACCGCCTGCACAGGGTACGAGTATTTCTGCTTACACCCAATGACAAAATACATAACACCAAAACTCTTACGACAGAACGACAAGAAGAGATGAAGAGCCATTCACTACCCTACTCCCCTCCCCCTAACCAGACATCAAGCAGGTAGCCGCCGTCTACCATTCGTCGCGTCATCATAAGACCCGTCAGCTTGGAGCTGCAACTGCTTGGTTAGCTGGTAATAATAGTTCCGTGGCAAGGTCATTATGCCCTGCAGGTGGGCTAATGGATCCTCTCTAGTGTGGAAGACCTTGACGCTGCCTCCCTCTTCCCACCCCCTGGCTTATAATGCCGAAGATGACGACAGTCTCCGCCTAGCATAAACTGAGCAGTAATTACGTCGCTTTGGTCCACGTTTCAGTGCCGCTAGCTAGCTCGCCACGGTGTAATCATCACATACTCTACAAACATCATCCAGGAATCATCAACCCAGTGCTTCTCTTTTTATATTTAAATCTTTTATGACCCGATTTTCTTTGGCTCAAGGTATTAACACACAACTGTCAGTTGGTTCATTTTGAAGACTTCAGGGTCATATAATGACTCGACATTTTGTGGATCAAGATAAAAACTAATGCGGTACAAAATTTTATATCACTTGTATTTTTTTAATTCAATACCTACCACAAGTCGTATGCCATTAACCTCGCTCATTATTCCTAAGCAAACACAAGTTCACTCGGTACTACTTATTGGGCACAATTAATCCGGTTCTTGGTGGGATTCAATACAACTCACGGTCCATTGACACAGCTCACCAAGTCCATTGCTTCCTGCACAATTTATTTTAGGATAGCATTAACAAAATCCACAAAGCAGCTCCGAAGACAACATTGCATTTTGACTTATGCTTATCCCCTAAGTCCAAAAAAAGTGTTAAAATTCATAGCGGCTCGCAAAATTGACGTGTTGTCCAGTTTTCTATTCGTGGATCCTCGGTTAGGTTAGGGCAATTTTAGCACATCACTTTAGTGACGTTGGGATTGGGAACGTTCGAGAGGACGGGCTTGATTTCCATGGGTGCCATTAAGCAAATTCAGTTCTGTTCAGAACACCAATAGCTAGCACCACATTGCCTCTGAGTGCCCCAATCAGCTCAGTCCAGTTTCTAGTTGGACGCCATTATCCCATGGTAGTTCTTCCCAGAAAACCATTAGTACTGAAAATGAGAATAATATGCATATATTGTATAATATTTCTGTAAGCAGAAAGTTGTTCTTGTAGATTGGCTTACAGACTCTTAAAATTGAATGTGGACCAAACATTAGAACGGATTTAATGAGTTTTTAATGTTTTTATATTGACATAAAATGCAAGAAAATTAAAAATACAATAATTATGTTACTTTGACTATATTTTTTGTGTGTGGATCGGCAGGCAAGAAGGTTACTCAGTAGACAAAATATTGAAGTTTTTGCGAGGCAGGATCAAGTATACTATAACATTGGGGTTTACGGCTCATGCTGTCATATGAAAAATTGGTTTACTGAGGAACCAATTTATTGGTTTCTTGGTGAAAAATTGGTTTATATATACACTATATATAAATGTATTTTCCCTTGTAAATTTATGTAAATATGATCTTTGTATTGTTTTATTATTAATAAAGGAAAAAACCCAAGTCTAGCCTAACATTTGACGCTCACAAGTTCATTATTTGCCACCCACAAGTCTAGCCTAACATTTGACGCTCACAAGTTCATTATTTGCCGCCCACAAGTCTAGTCTAACACTTGCCGCCCACAAGTCAAGTTTATTATATGCCGCCCACACGTCTGATCCGTCACTCCCCACTCAAACCAACCCCCCATACTAAGGAAACAGCACTGCTACCTTTCGGATCCGACACCACCACCTGCACACATGGAGCTTTCCACCTGTCGACCACCTGCCATCTCCGAGTAGGGTTTGTACAATTAGGGAGAGAGATGAGATACGTGGGGAGAAGAGAATGCCTTTTACATTTGACCAAAAGCTTCTACCCTGAACTCACAACTGGAAGCACACGACCCAAAAACCTAGTGTTATTGTAGTTTTGTCTCGGAAGTTGAGCTAAAGAAATCCTAAAATACATTTTCATCTTCACTTCAAAATATTAACACAAAATAAGTGCAAGCGCTGATGGTGCACAATCATAACACAGCCTAAGTTATGTTATGATTGTACATCAGATACAGACACAAAACCCTTCAGGTTTCGCGGACAATACATTTTATCGTGGATGGGAAGGGAAGGGAACTATCAGGACTATACAGCACTTGGAAGGAATCAGGATAAGGATTTGGGATGGGACGGGGGCAAAGGAATGGTGCCCAATCACTGTCGGGAATTGAACGCCGACCTGCATGAAGCGAGACCGTCGCTCTACCGTCCAGCCCAAGTGGTTGCGGGAAGTATATGTCAGTTTTACAAGGGGATTAGCGCTGTGTTGTGGAGTGAAGCAGAGTAATTAATGAGACGGCGCTTGGTTAAAGAGGATTCCTGGCTACTGTTGGGGCACCCTGCTTGCCTTGCTGGCTACACAACTTGATGCAGATTAAATATAACATATACGAATACGCAGACACGGACTGAGATTCAGTTATGCATGTACACATACATCAGTAGAATATTAATACAGGAACCACATTGTGAAATGTGTACATGGAGTTGGCTA
Source organism: Procambarus clarkii (assembly GCF_040958095.1). Taxonomy (NCBI): domain Eukaryota; kingdom Metazoa; phylum Arthropoda; class Malacostraca; order Decapoda; family Cambaridae; genus Procambarus; species Procambarus clarkii. The sequence goes on along the minus strand of NC_091237.1, from coordinate 16,076,828 downwards.
TATTTAAACTGATCTCTTTTTAATAGAAAACGTAACTAGTGTTTTACTGCCACGAAATTAGTAATTTTTTTACGAACGATAGCGATATTGAGACGTCAATGATGTCGGGGGCAAGAGAGTGGACTACTGATGTACTGTCAAAGATGTAAAAGGCACATCACCCAAAGTTTGCAAGTGCAGGCTATTGTACTTGCAGTACACGTAGGGAGAGGCAGTAGCCTGCCCTTAGGGAGAGGGATGTCTTACCATCTCATAACTAGCTCCTGACACACTATGTAACCTTACATATAGTCTAGGGTAGCTGCAGAAATGCACATGTACCTAAACATATTAATAAAAACAGAAGGCGCACCCCTGGGGCTACAGCAAGGGGCTGCGTTGGTCCTAGTAGCAAACTGCTATTATTACCTTAGGATTAAAAAGTTTTAATTTTAAATTAAAGGTTAAAAATACTATACTAAAATGTTATAACACTTACACAGTACACTAATTCAAAGGCAGTATTAAAAATATAAAAAAAACATAATCACAATTTTTGTTTAGCCTAACAAGCACGGAAAATATCATATATTTTCAAACATTTCTTTACTCTGCAAGATTCATTATAAGTTTGGTCAGTATTCCAGTGGCGTGGGCTGAAAGATGGGCTAAGGACTGTAGGCTGGGCTGGCGGGCGGCCTTGGGACTAGGCTGGCGGGTTGGCTGTGGAGTGGTTGTTGAGTGGGCTATGGTGTGGGCTTTGCACTGGGCTGGTGAGGCTGTAGACTGGATTATGGACGGGCTAGCTTATTGGCTGGGCTGGTGTGTGGGCTGTGAACTGGACTGGTGAGTGGGTTGTGAGCTGACCTGGTGGGATGAATATGTGGGAATGTGAATATTAAACTAGGGCACGGACTAGCTTGCCTATGGACTGGGTTGGTCATGTGATGAGTTGTAGGCAGGGCCGGATCTGTTTTTGGTCCCTAGACCAAAACAGCTAAACGGATCCCCACCCTCTGGTCAGTGTGGCTAATCAAAAGGTAAACGCACCCATGTAAGTAGCACATATCATAAAACTATGTAATGATTAATTATCAAAGTTATATTATGCAGAATACACTGAGGCTATATTCCTATACTTATATAAGTTTTAATTCCTTTTTTCCAGAAAATAACAGTATACATAAAAGCAGCCAAAATATAAATAAAGGTATCATACACATTTCCCAATTTACAGGGAAAAGCTGCCATCCATGACGAGTGTTTGGCTAGCCTGGTCTGGTCGGAGGAGGAGGAGGCCTGGTCGACGACCGGGCCGCGGGGACACTAAGCCCCGGAAGCACCTCAAGGTACCTCAAGGTAGCCTGGTCAGTATTGGGAGATACTGTCTCTGACTGCCATGAGTGAAGCTGTTTTCCTACAGTCATCCAGCTCCCACACGAACGTGTGTACCTAAGGTCTACAAGCTGCGTGTACTTCTTAACTAGCTGTCTTTGCGGAACTTGAGCTCCAGTTCTTGGCCCTGCCTCTTGTAAATCGAGTGATCTAGTTGAGTTTTCTATTCCTACTTTTTTCTTTCGTGTGTGGAATCAGCGTTCACTAGTTGTGTCAGTATGCTAGCGCGCGTTTGTGTTGCTTTGTGTGTAAACTGGTAGTTCATTTTATTTTATTTAAGGGATCGTCTCCACCTCCGCAAATCACTTATATGTACCCTCCACCACAAACACCGTCTCCCCACCCCCATACAACTCATGTCTCTTCCCCCACCACAAACCACGTCTTTTTCATCTTGGTTATATGCGGTGCTAAGCAATCGCTGTGACTAAGTCCTACAATACCCTGGGTCTGTATTGCCACTGAGCTAAACATCAACACGCTAAGTGGGGAGACTATACAATCACTGTCTAAACAATATCCAAACAAGTATGGGGTAATAATTTAGCGTGAAGACAAGACGCGATTGGAAATTTATTTAAATAAGTGTTCGAAAAGATTAAAAGATTTTAACTTTTGTAATATTTACTGACCACCGCTTCAAGGTTAGTTACATTTGAGGAGACTCCCAGAAGGCTTTACCTTGGTGAATGTTAGTGCTGGGCTTCACAATGTAAAAAAATAAATTAAAGAAACATACAAATGCAACATCAATACGTTATCCAACATAGCCTTTCAAGTCTGGCCTCAACACACCTTGACTAAAAAAAAATTGCATACAGGTCGGCGTTCAATCCCCGACCGTCCAAGTGGTTGGGCACCATTCCTTCCCCCCGTCCCATCCCAAATCCTTATCCTGACCCCTTTCCAGTGCTATATAGTCATAATGGCTTGGTGCTTTCCCCCTGATAATTCCTTTCTTCCTATACAGCAATATGTAAGTAGGAATTTTCAACTGATTTTTTTCTTTTTCTTCATGTGGTGTGATTGTCTGGTGTTGGAGATTGTGGTAAAAAAACTTCGATCGCTGACATAAGATCAATATAGAATATGTCAACGATAATATAGGTCCTTGTAGTAAAACAACATAATTCCAATCCATCCTCCAAAAATTGTAGAACCAGTATGGATGGAATGTACACAATATGAATTGTGGTAATTACCCCGCCCCACGAAACAGTTCTCGCTCTCTACTCTTTTAGTACCAAATTACATAATGAAAGTAACCATAACTTTATCTAAATCTCTTTTTGACTTAAATAAGCAATAATTTGCTTGTCTTTCAGTTGTTGTTGTTGTCTTTCTTGAGCTTACAAAATTAAGAATACAAAACGTGATTTTTTTATTTGGATGCAAATTTAAGTATATTTTTTCATTCCTTCCACAGTAACAATAAACTATAATTTACTGGATACTAATCATTTTTGGATGTAGGGTTGCATAATTCATGGGGATATGGATAGTAAACAGCCAGTTACGTACGTTTTAGGCGTGCCACGCTGCAGTAATTGTTTCTGACCACACAAACATCTATAAGGAAGCACAGAGATCTTGCTGTACAGCCTAACCTCAACTTACTGACTGACCTACACGTCCTACTATAGTATACACTATCAAAGTCTCCATCGAGTAGGTTTTACAGACAAGTAAGATTAAAGCTAGTCACTGAAAGGTGTCAGCCACAAAGTCCACATTTACTATTTAAGATAACACCAACCACTTGGGCTGGACGGTAGGCCGACAGTCTTGCTTCATGCAGATTGGTGTTCAATCCCCGACAGTCCAAGTGGTTGGGCACCATTCCTTTCCCCCTTTTACGATAACATGCATACTTTTCTATTTTATTTGTATAGGCCATAGCCTAAATTTTCCAGTATTGTTTACCTATATCGGGGTGCAATGTTGCCATACTGGCTTGTCACTTTTCTTTTGATAATTTTGTATATACTTTCATTAATCGCATATGATCCACGTAACATTCATCCCAGTAGTTTTAATGGTGTTATTTCACATGGGGGAGAGGTGGGGCGGGGCGGTGTGCATAATACACATATAAAATTATAAAACAAGCTCCACATACACACGGAAATTGCTTAGCGAGTGTACCTGAGGTCGTTCTCGAGTCCATTGTGGATATAACAATATATATTAAACTGTGCAATTAACTTAGCTAAACGAATTCTCGGGCTTAGTTTCTGAGTATTTTATGTGCCTCTGTAACCTTTTCCACCACCCCCGCAGGATGGGTATGGGGTCCACCACCCCGGCAGCATGGGCATGGGGTCCATCACCCACCCGCAGGATGGGTATGGGTCCACCACCCCCACAGGATGGGTATGGGGTCCATCACCCACCCGCAGAATGGGTATGGGGTCCACCACCCCCGCAGGATGGGTATGGGGTCCACCACCACCCCAGGATGGGTATGGGGTCCACCACCCCCACAGGATGGGTATGGGGTCCACCACCCCCCCAGGATGGGTATGGGGTCCACCACCCCCGCAGGATGGGTATGGGGTCCACCCCCCCCCCCCCAGGATGGGTATGGGGTCCACCACCCCCACAGGATGGGTATGGGGTCCACCACCCCCCCAGGATGGGTATGGGGTCCACCACCCCCGCAGGATGGGTATGGGGTCCACCACCCCCCCAGGATGGGTATGGGGTCCACCACCCCCACAAGATGCATAATAAATGAATTAAACTAAAATAAACTAAACTTCAGCGAAGTGTTTATTTTCATACTGAAGAAAACTTTTCAAAAGTGCGAATATATATTTTTTCTGATGAAATACATAACACAAAATTTAACATCTGACATAGATTGACGTAGCTCACAGTTAACTTGAGGATAAACCCAAGCAGGTGGTGTCCTAGTGCGGCACGCAGTATAAACCTAGCAGTGTAGTGGGTGCACAGGGTGCCGTTTTATGGTGTATGGAGTGGGTGTAGTTGATGGGGGTGTAGGCTGGGTAGTAAATGTGGACCGGTGTGCGAAGTGTAGGCGAGTCGTGGGCAGCTGGGGGCGATAATTTTGGTGTAGTGCAGACCAGTAGAGTATATGACACTGAGGAAGGAGTGGGTTGGTGTGAAGATGTATGCTGTGTGTGTGTGTGTCTCATGGAGCCTATAAACGCATAGTCAGATAAGAAATAAAACACTAGTATACAGACCCAATTACCTGTAGGGTGCCTACCATAATATATACATATATATATTTAGGGGTGGGTCAAAATGTAGCAGATGGTAGAAATGAGTTACAACTGTATCAACACATAAAGGTGCACTCCCAGCGCGTTAACTGTCTATAGCACGTGAGTTACATTTTAAGTCAACAAGTCCATATGAGGCTTCCTGACGCCCCTGCAGCCTTGCTTGGCTCCCACAGCCACGTGCAGGTAGGCATGCTTTGTGCTCGCCATTTAAGGATGAAAGGTAATCACTTTATCACACACATTAGTATAATATATAACTAGTTTGGGTTATATACCCAAACTATATATATATTATATATATATATTATATATTGACGAGAAACTGGTTTGCCAGTCTGGGGACAAAATTACCCATGGCGAAATTAAGTAAACTAAACGTTTCTTATATATTTAAAAGATAAAATTACGCTATTGCTCACTGGTAATCATAACAGTTGTTATTAACCAACATCTATTGATCCTGGAAACAATTAATCGCGTTAAGTGCACTGGTGAAGAGGCTCTTTAGTGAACATTTATTGAAGGATAAAAATGGTTTCATTCACATGCGTAATTACTCGAGCTGACTAAAAGATTTTATTATCATGAAATGTGTAACGCCTCGCATTACACCTCCCCAAAGCTTATTAAACCTTGCCTAACCTGACCTTTCTGTTCAAAAGTCAGCAGCAGAGAAGCATCCTGACCTCAACTTACAAGGATAACACGCCCAAGGTTGAAGAGTTGGGTCTAGGCCACATAACCCACATGACTTCCTCCTTGGCTTATACCCTGTACACTGGCCGGCACAGATCTTGGCTCAAAGCAGTTATTCTCAATACACTCATTCTAATCATATTTCTACGCAACACTTTATCCTAGAAACCTAAATAAACAGTTGTGTTGTTCGTCATACTGAAGATGACAAACTGATACATTACCTCACGTAAAAATTATGACAAAGAACGTACAAAAAATCCAACTTCTGAACATCCTCGACTGCTTGACTAAAAGATAAGACTGAATAGGGAAAATATTGAATAAATTCTGTCCAGAGCAGCATGCAGCCAGCTGTAGGAAGAAGCGAGCACCGACTGTGTTCCTGCCAGCTCGACAGGGAGACAGATCCAGGTGCGCCCTGACAGAGGCGGACAGGTCATGAAAAACGTGAGGCTGCTGCCGGCTGCCCTGTCTACTGCCGCATACCTTACAGAGTGAGCACTTGTTCGTGCCTCCAACTAACTGCTTATTATTCCACGCGCGTTTGTCTATACCTCATGCTCACCTTGGATTTATTCTCATTTGTTGTTATTGAGTAATATTTCGACGTATACTCAATTCTATAGTTTCGTTTCGATGTATACTCAATTCTATAGTTTCGTTTCGACGTATACTCAATTCTAGTTTCGTTTCTACGTATACTCAATTCTACAGTTTCGTTTCTACGTATACTCAATTCTACAGTTTCGTTTCTACGTATACTAAATTCTAGTTTCGCTGTGTATTTATTTTAGGGGAGGTGGTTGTAGGACTGTAGGAGGTCTCTCTACGGCGACCGAGACAGCAACTTGAGTATGACACAGGATGCTGCTCCTCTTCTGACTCAAGGATGAGGTACACTAAGTGTGTTCCATCCTTCAAGCCTAGTGCGTCACAGATCCTATCGTTTCCAGTTTAATTAAATCTTGTGGAGTCTTAGTCAAAATGTTAAAACTGACTTTCGTACCACAAACCCCGTCTGTGGTAATCATGGTGCAGGTAGTATATTACATCAATGCTTAAATTATAATACTTAATAACTACTTACATAAATTATTAACATACATCAGCAGAAAGTATAGATTTTCACAGCACACAACATTTATTGTATTGGTTCAATTAACTGAACCGCATTAGTATTTTAACGGTAATTATATCAATGGTGAACTAATTGAAATCAAGTAGAATTATACCAATTGATAATAATAATCACGTTTGAAGTTTGAATATTTAACTATAATGGATAAATGGATGCCATGTAATTATTTTCTTGCTAATCAGGTTAAAATTATTAGTGAAACATTTACTACCAGAAATATTCAGGTGGAGCAACCTTAGACAATGCGCCCTCACCCTCCACGTACAGGACACATACTCTCAGAGATACTGTGAACCTGGCCACATCTACGACAGCGGGTGGTGTATACTCCCAGAGATACTGTGAACCTGATCACATCTACGACAGCGGATGGTGTATACTCCCAGAGATACTGTGAACCTGACCACATCTACGACAGCGGGTGGTGTATACTCCCAGAGATACTGTGAATCTGGCCACATACATCTACGACAGCGGGTATAGTGTATACTCCTATAGATACTGTGCTTGGTCAAAGCCGAGAGAGAGAGAGAGAGAGTGGCATCTAGGAGTCTTTTTATTGAAGTACAGATAAAAGGCTCTTCTTATATTGACAGATGGACCATCTACAGTAGATTTCCATTCAATTTTGCAAAAGTTTTTTGAAGCTCTCTAAATATTAGTGTTTAAGGATATCGATAGGCAGCCTAACGTTGGAACTGACACCTTCCTGAAGATAAATTACTTTGGCTAGTTCGTCAGTTCCATCATGTATTAGGATATCAATAATTCTGTAACACTGAACCTTGCTTGACACAGAAAAATGGTTCAATAATGTCTTGGGAGTTAAGGACATTCTGAAATAGTAATTTAATGATTAAGGTATGAATTTGGAAGGATGTACAAATTTGTGAGCAAGGATATATTACACAATACAGGGCGCCTGACAGCTGGGTGGACAGCGCTTCGGATTCGTAGTCCTGAGATTCCAGGTTCGATCTCCGGTGGAGGATGGGCAAATGAGGGCAAAATGGGCAGATGAGGACAAATGGGCAAAATGTTTCTTTCACCCTGGTGGCCCTGTTACCTAGCAGTAAATAGGTACCTGGGAGTTATACAGCTGCTACGGGCTGCTTCCTGGGGAGGGGGGGGGGTGGAGGCCTGGTCGAGGACCGGGCCGCGGGGAGACTAAGCTCCGAAATCATCTCAAGATAATCTCAAGAAAACCTAACTCTTGAGGAAACCCATTTATTTATTCAGGTTTCCTTCTCAATTTAGGTGTCATCTGTTTCCCTTACGACATCACACGACTGCGGGGACAGGATGAGTGAGTGTGCAGGGTTGGGCAAAGGGAGTAATTTGTGTCTATAGTACCGGTATGACGCGGTGCATTGAATTTGTATTCAAGGCGTGGATAGAGTTGATTTCGAATTAGCCTCTTTGTGTGGGGACAACAAGAGACAGTAATTAGTAGCCCACCAGACAACCACGGGAGAGGTCTTGGAGCCCACCAGACAACCACGGGAGAGGTCTTGGAGCCCACCAGACAACCACGGGAGAGGTCTTGGAGCCCACCAGACAACCACGGGCGGGGTCTTGGCGCCCACCAGACAACCACGGGCGGGGTCTTGGAGCCCACAGAGACAAAGAAGTACATCGTCCCCAAGTAACGTATGGCTCATATTTGCGTAATAAACACATTAAAATGTAAATGAAATACAAACGAAAGAGACAAATAACATATCATAAAAACACATTAATCAATCGCTGATATCATTCATGTAAATATTAAAAAATGCTAAAACAATGCAAACGTCGGGAAGGTGATGGCAGTGATTTGTGTACGGTATCTGACCCCTGTACCCCCATCCCGGCGCTGGACTCCGGTACCCAGTCCTCTTCCAGTACTCCAGCTAGAGTTGGAGTGGCGAGAGGGAAGAGAAAGGAGGTTCAAGGATAGGTCCACCGCAGCTAACAACCATCGGTAAACATAACCCATACTGTGGTGGATGGATAACAAAGACTGATGGCTTAGCGGACGGGTGTACTGGGGTTGGTGTGTGTGTGTGTGTAGCACTCATTATCATACGCACACACACCTACACCCTTGCAACCCACCTGGCCTCACACCTCTGTACGGGGGAGGGGGGATGAGAAAAGCCTCCATCCTCGCTTCCCTATCACCTGCTCTCTCTCTCTCTCTCTCTCTCTCTCTCTCTCTCTCTCTCTCTCTCTCTCTCTCTCTCTCTCTGCCTAGTATATCCCGTCCTAAGTGGTTGCTGGACTGTCTTGCTCCTTGTCTCCCACTTTTCCATTCCCCGCCTCGCTTGCCACACTAATATTACTTCTTGCAAAGCATTCTCATAATAAGAGTTTTATAATCACAATAAAACTATGTTGAAAGATATAAACGTTCGACAAATTAGTCCCCAATTTACCACATTGAAAAAAAATTATATTACAGGCACTAAAACAGTGCCCAAAAAAGGTATACCCAATAAATGTATTAAAATTTTTGCCATTAAGACAAATTGTGGACTTATCATCTTGAGTATGAGTATCACACATCTAGACCATGTGTGGTACTCAGTAAGAACCTTCCAGTTTCTGGTAAGTTGCTTTCGTATTTAGTTCTTTCGTAAGAGTTCAACTGGTAAGTTGCTTTAATGGGGGGGGGGGGTGATGGAGGGAGGGGTAAGAGGGGAGGGACTAGCTGAAGACTCTTAGCGAAATATGAACAAACGTGAAGTGCTAACATCTGAAACGATTCATTATTTTGCAATATTATTATTATCAATATTATTGTTTTACAAAACCCTCTTCAATTGATACCCAGCAAACAAGTTCTAATGTATTTCTTAATAGTACATATACAACATGTAGGCTATTTAAAGAAAATTAAGAATTTTGTTTAAAAATAAGATTACGAGAAAACAATGGCCTGTGTTCTTGCTTTCCCTGCTTATGTTAAATCATAACTGACAGGCAAACTGTGTTTCTTGGTACTCGAAATTAGTCAAAGTTACAACTTTTTATTATGCATTCACACTTGTCCTGACTCTTGGCAGGAAATGTTGTTGAAGTATTTCCATGAACACCTCGGGTCTTATCTCTCTGCTCTGACTGTCTGTCTGTATCGTAATCAACTTAGTGCTTCCCGTGTTGGTCTATAAAACACTTAACAGCAGATGTTGGCCAGTGTCAAAGGATCCTGGGGAGACAGTCATAGCCTAGTGGCGGCTACCATGCATCTGCAGATATTGCCAACTCTCATAACTGTATTTATCACTTATACTTAAAGAGGCCCGCAGCCTATGTGTGTGTGTGCGCGCGTGATGTTAATCCTCCTCTGCCTCGCCAAACTCATTCTATATGCTCGCTACAAGTATACTAAAGATGTGCTTCCCTACATGCCAATGGCTCACCAGAGTGTTTACATTCCACCCACGACCTCTCGCCCACATCTCTGCTTATTATTACCACTATTATCAATATAGTCAATGTCTTTAAGAATCTATATATAAGAGAGAATATTTGTCTGTTGAAGGTTGGAGACCGGATGCATGGGGCTAGCCTCACCCAACTTTCAGACATGAAGAATGTGCGGCATGGGAGTCTCATAGGCCAATCGGGGTCGGCTCAAGTGGCACATTTAAAAAAAATGGCATCTAACCCTTCCCCCCCCCCCTTACATGTGCAATTTCATAAAATTGAGGCTGAAATCTTTGTTGTGGTATCCGTAGACTTATTTAGCAGTTTCACTGCACTAATGCAGATGTACCTCATGTATTAATAAAAAAAAATCACTGCTTCATTGTTATTAGACCTTTTAGATCCGTTGGCATGAGGTACCTAGAGCTTTGCAATTACTTTATTCACTCTCGTGCTCTTGAAGATATCCTCAGTGTACCCAAAATTTGCCAGTGCAGGAAACTGAACATATGGCCCTGTATGACTAACCATCCTGCGAAATGGGGTTTTTTAGTACCAGTGCTACCTTATTCACCCTTGTGTTGATGATATCCTCATAATGCACCCAGAGTCTGCCAGTCCAGACTACTTATCACGTGCCTCTGTTTGACTAACCATCCTGTGTGATGGGGATTTTTAGCATCACATAGCTAGCTTTTTGACACACTGTACTCCCCTTCATATAGTCTAGGGTAGCTGCACAAATGCAGATGTACCTAAATGCGTTAATAAAAAAAACATTGAGTAGTTTTTCTGAGAGAGAGCGGAAGAAAATGATGCTGCGAGAAAAGGAAGGAGAATGGCAGACAGGTGAGATGTGAAAGCGGGGGAAGGATGATAGTGAAGAGGGGAAGTAAGAAGGAGAGGAGAGGAAGGGGAAATCTGGAGGATAGCAGAAAGGGAAACCGGGTGCAGAAGGGGTCCCCTTTAGTATATTAAAAACACTAAAACGGTATCCCACTATTCACACCAGGATTAAAAAAAAAAAAAATTATCCAGTCCTTTTTTCTCATATTACTATATTGTTTAATATTAATCTTATGTATAAATGAAGGTAACAAGTACTGCATACTGAATAATACAACAGATTCTCTCATTGATACATCACCTTAATGTGATTTTTATTACTTACACACTTAAGAAAACCACAATAGCGTGATGTATAATTACGCGAAAATCCTTGAGTTCGAATCGTTAGAAGGTACCGTGCCTGTGTGGCGACGGCTCATGGTAAGGGTAAGGCCTCGCCACAACATCCACCAACGTCCTCGAGCCGTGTGAAGTCCTACCCATCCTCCCTCCTCCCATCCCACGGGCCTAGAATCCAGATGAGTTCTTGTGACGTCACAAATCCGGGTGGAGGTAACAAGAGGTGAACGCATCACCTTCCCGGTCTTGTGACAGTCAAGAAGGTTGTAGATTTTAATACCCATAACATTTTGGGTTTATGTTTATAATGTGTGATAGAATGAATTCTGTTTTACCTAAATATAGGGACAGTGGGCCAGGAACTATGGTAGATTCGTAGAGATAAAACTTGTGGATCACTATCCACACTATATATCGTTATCACACGATATCATAGTCGGTGATTTCTGCCACGGGACGAACTTTAACACTAGTGTACTATAACCCAAATTTACCTGAAACAGATGGTTGCATTAACAGATGGGTGCTAATATTTACATGCATTATGAAACAGAAAATATTCCCCCCTAAAATGAATTAGTGTTGTATGTTCAATATTGTTGGGAGCGCTATAAGAGCAGAGGGCTGCCTGCATGGTGTGTTCAAACCTGATCACCAAGTATCAACATCACTAACTGTAACAGTAAATTGTTAAAGTCACGTCATATTTAACCCTCATTTCCTAGCCTGGCCTCTCACCCTATGAGCGGTGGTGGAAATGTATTATGATAGGCTACAGAGCCTACGAGAGCACATAATGGGCTCAGGAACTAAGTCCAAAAAACGGAGGAGACCATTTTCATGAAGATTAATCTCTACTGCGGCCACCCACATCATCAGTATGCTGTCGACCTCCTCACTACCGGGAACACTTCCCACATGCTAACTCCTCTGCAATACCAATATTTCCTTGATGGCAGATGGGTATTACACGACACACTGCGTCGCCAGTGAATGAAAATTTATAGAAATTAACTAGGCTTAAACTGCAAGTATGTTCGTGGGGTCAAAATATACTGCTTCCAGAATGTAACCGACCACTCCCCCCCTCCTCCCTTGTCTTTACTAGAAGGTAAACCGGATTCAGCTGCAGTTACAGCCCCGCTCATGTGCAAGGTAAGTCCACTAAGGGTTCACCATAGCCCGTGCTACTTGGAACTTTTGTTCCAAGTAGCTGAATCTAAAACAACAAGAAGCAACTGTGTTAAATTTCCCAAGGGGAAGGAACGCGTATGTGCGTGGCTGCCTTGGCGCTCAGGTAATACGTCTTGGTAGCCTGAGCTGCTGGTGGCGGGAGGCAGTACTCGCTGACCTATCATACACACCCGACACAGAACCAGCAGCAGTGCGGGGCCACCAGGTTTCAGACTACAGTCTACACTAGTAAAAATAATAAGCTATCATGTAAATAATAGCAGGTCACTAAGTGACGACCATCGATACCTACAAAGTTAATAGCTCAAGAACCCGCTGTTACAGTTTTTTTCTACCACAGACGTGGCCGTTCATTTATACAATGGTAGCCAGCATATATACATATTCTTCCATCCTTCATGGACAGGGTTAGAAAACTGTTCTACATAGAGAACTGTTCTCCTACAAATAGTGTAGTGTAGTGTTAGTGTAATGTAGTTATCTAGCCAGGATAGCTTCTGATCAATATAGTCATGAGCGTTAACTCAGATTGAACCGTTTGGTTAAATACAGTTTTAAGTAACTGCTTCGTCAATTTATATTTCACTGAGAACAAGGATATAAATATAATGTAAATTATACCAGACCTGCTTTTAATTAGCACATGCAATATCTCCTATACAAGCTAAGTTGGTCACGTTTTTCACTTATGACATGAAGTTATCTTAACTGACCAGAAACCACAGTTTAAGATATCTTAGCTGGCCAGAAACCACAGTTTAAGATGTCTTAGCTAACCAGAAAAAAGTGTCTGATTTCACTTTATTAAACAGTTTTCCAACCTAAGTGTTTCATACGTATGGATGTGCCAAGTCTGAACCTAAATTAATATTGAACCAATCACTTTAATAATTGTGATTTATATTAAAATATACGCGGAACAGCAGCACTGGTGTGCTGATGCTTCTAGCCTAGCGACGCTGGCCTGCTGACGTCCAGTGTCGCCTCTTAATTTTATGGTGCTACGAGCCCCACTAATACTCGAGCCCCACAATACTCAAGCTCCTCGTATTTTGGACAATCTGGATGCAGTATAGAAATTTGAGACAATCTGAATGCAACTTAGTAAATCCTCATTAGCTTTCTATGTTTTGTTTGATGTATTTATACAGTAGTCCATTGGACGCAGCTTAGCCAGAAGTTAGTGGTGGATGTGTTTTACTGAAGGGGATTACGAAAGGCCATGGAGATGTGTGAATGATCGTTGATGGCGGTGGCGGTGACCAGCCACACCGCGCCAGAAATACAACTGTTCAGTTAAAAGAACGCTAGAAATGTTGGCTTCAGCGGGAGACCTAAGTGAAGGGGCAGAGTGTCTCACGGCCCAGCCACGGTGTTTTACATTTATTATTATTAACATCTTTATTGACAAAATTTAATTACAATTTTGCCTAATCTGAGGATTTCAATTAAGTCTTATTAAAGTGAGGATAATGGTGGTATTCACTGTCACACAGGACAGAGGGTCATACACAAGACAATAGGTCTAAACTGTAGGCTGAAGCACATATATATCATGGTTACAATCAATGTTTTTATGTATGAATATGTAAAATCAACTTCCTATTGTGCAAAAATTACATTCCATATAATATTACAAGCTACTTCAGACATAAATTGTGATAGGTTATTTAGGAACTGCAGAGCACTTTTAGAGTCACAGAATATCACTCCACCACCAGCTTAAGGTACGACTCAGTGGCTAGATAAATACCCAATAGTTCAGTCTGCGTCGTGCTTGCCCAGTTGTTTAATCTCTGTGTACTAGACATGATCCTTTCATTACCTTTATATACTGCCCATGCACAACCGATGTTTTACAAGGTGCTGTGGCGGCCCTTCACAACACCCAGGCACAGTGCTGTGGCGGCCCTTCACAACACCCAGGCACAGTGCTGTGGCGGCCCTTCACAACACCCAGGCACAGTGCTGTGGCGGCCCTTCACAACACCCAGGCACAGTGCTGTGGCGGCCCTTCACAACACCCAGGCACAGTGCTGTGGCGGCCCTTCACAACACCCAGGCACAGTGCTGCGCCTCAGCATTTTGTATTCTTGTGGTCGTTTGTGAAGCGCGGTCTGGTCTCTCCAGTACGAGTCCTTAATTCATGTACTGAAACCAAAGTTTGTGTGTTGTTCCTTCTCTCAGTTAAAAAATACACAAATAAGTAGACTTACAGGTATCAAAAGCCAAAACAAAAATAATGAATAGTGAGTTTACAAATAAAAGAAAATTGCCGTTTTCTAACAGATACCCAAGACTTAATGAGACTTTAGCAAGAAGGTCGACGGAAGGTGTTGGACTACTGCCAAGTCTCAATAGTGCACAAGGTTCGTACGCACGAGTTATAATTAATATATGGAAGGAACCTCAGGTCCAACCCACTGATCTACCTCACGGTTGATTATCGTGTTCTACTGAATTTCTTAAGTCCCCGGCAGCCAAGTTGGTGTGGTAGGATACAGAGCAACCCCTGATCGACCTTAACTATTAAGGGGTATAATTTAAGCTAGCCACAACTAGTAAGATGTAGCTAGACATTTTCTTTATCGGTGACAGTGGCCTGCTCGCTGCTGCCAGCCCAATGTTGTTGTTGTTTAAGATTCGCTACTTGGAACAAAAAGCTCCAAGTGGCACGGGCTATGGTGAGCCCGTAGTAGACCTACCTGGCACAGGAGAGGGGCTGTAACTTCGCGTGCCAGCCCCACCCCGCGTGTTCTTATATAACCTAGCAAGGTGTGGTGTCCTGTACCCGTTGGCTGTTGGCTCTATTACTCACCAACGGCACTGGCTCGCGGTTCTGCCCCTCTTCACCACTATTTTGAAGCACTTGTCACTGTACCTTGAAGCACCACCACTTTGAAGTACCATCAGTACCTTGAAGCTCCACCACTACTTTGAAGCACCACCAGTACCTTGAAACACCACTACTTTGAAGCACCACCAGTACCTTGAAACACCACAACCACTACTTTGAAGCACCACCAGTACTTTAAAGCCATCACCAGTACCTTGAAGCTCCACCAGCATCGTTAATCACCACCAGTACCTTGAAAACTCACAATGTCCTCACGTCGAATACGCCCACGTAGTCACTCAAGCCAAATTTTAATAAATGTGATTTTCGCAGTTTTTCAGTACTATATTGGCTTCAGCGGTTTCTATGTACTATATTGGCTTCAGCGGTTTCTATGTTGGCTTCAGTAAGTTTCAACTGTCAAAACAACTTATACCAAGTTTAGAATTACTGAACTAGGCAGTCCCCGTGGCACAAAGCAACGCGCGCTCTCCCTACAACAAGACAGTTCACAGTCATCACACGACAGCTGTTGGTCCATGAACTACCAGGTGTTACAAAATGGCTGACAAAGAGCAACATGGATGACACCGAAAGCTTTGATACTGCAAGGAATAAAAATATTCTATTCCACATGGAAATATCAGATGTCGTGCCCCCCCCCCTCTCAAACTAATAAAACATAGCTGAAAATATCAAAGTCGACGTTTTTTTTTGTGGAATCCTACTTTCGCATTCAGAGGAGCTCTCACTCCTTCGTTTATAATGGGAGAAGGACCTCCGGGGCATCATGACTTTTTGGCGGGAAGGACGCGTCCCACTTTCTTGTTGGCGCGCTGGAAAGGAACAACCTCTCCTGTGTGGGCAGGCCCCCCACCCCACCCCATCCCTCTCCTTTCCCCTCCCTACCCACACTTCATCATGATGGCTGCCTTCCTCAAGGATGGTGGCAGCTCCCTTCACAAAGCTTACTGGCGGCCTTCCTCAGTTGGGCCTGACAACTGGACCTGTTATAACAGCTCAGTCTCCCCCTAGATGGTTTTCTTTTCAGTTTGTTGTCTGGGATGGATATTGTGCAACGATGGGAAGAGGAAACAATGGACGGTGATGTGACAGGTGGGGACAGACACTAGAGATGGCTGGTGGGAAGGAGGTAGTTTCAAATAGGAGGGCGGTGATAAATGGCGTGGGGTGATGCAGGGAAGGGGGGAGCAGACATCATCACCTAAAGCTTGCAGTTTTTTATTATATTATTATTTTCTATCGCAGACGTGGCCATACATTTACAATGCTAACTAGCATATATACATTTTCTTCTGTCCTCCATGGACAGGGTGAAAGATTTGTCAAACATACTGTTCAGAGATTTATTGAACAACCACGGAAGGTGATCCTAGTGCTTTTAAAACGTTAGGCTAAGCTACATACGTAAATACATAGATACACAAATTTATGAATGCATTAATGTGAATTTATAATGGTGAAATGTAATTCTGATCAGCTTTATACTTTATACAAAAGCTTGCAGTGTACGAGAGGCAGCCCACCCTCACCCACATCTCCTGTATTTTCAGCATCCACAAATATACTAAACTACGCACTCACAATCACCCGTACACCCACCTATCAAAAATACATACACTTATAACTACAATACATACCTGCACATGTATAGTATACACCCCAAACAATCTGGAGCCCATACATAACTACAAAATCTATTCCACGTCCTACAACTCTTACCCACACTACTACAACACAACACTTACTACAGCTCCTACAACACTTACTCCAGTTCCTGCAGCACTTAATCTAGCTCCTACTCCAGCAACACTCCTCCAATTGGATGGGGCTAACGCTACTCGAAATTATAAAACAAAAGATGTAAAATACTCAAGGGCACCGAGAAGGTTAAGACGGGGGAATATATTTACAAGATTTACAAGACAAGGGAACATGACCAACAGCTGCTGTAAGTCATAGTTGTAAGTCATAAGGAGTGAGTAGTCGTCCGGAAAATGAGCATTTCACAATGCTTTATTTTAATAATTATTATGAATATAGTATTATCACTCACTGTTATTGTCTAAATCACCATTACCACAACTATTAATTCATTATCATTACTAACAGCTATGAAAATTAATTGAATTCTCCACAACTGACATGTTTATTATATTATTTATTCATTGAATTTATAAAAACGCTAATAAATTTAATCCAGACTTCATTCACAAACCATTTATGTCACTAATAAAGCCAGGCCGTCATATTTCCATTTGATTTACCTGAGGGCTACCTCGACGAGGTCAGAAAGCCCGCGGCTTGTCAAAGGTCCCCCCCCCAATTTGCCCTGATGATTTTTTCCAGCTGTATTTTAAAACCTAGCAGAATTTTGGCGATATGTGTGTGTGTGTGTGTGTGTGTGTGTGTGTGTGTGTGTGTGTGTGTGTGTGTGCCCTCTACCTCACCGCTGAGCGCTCCACCCGTTCATAGTACATCACATTTTTGACGTATAAACATCATAGCGGTTCGTACAATTGACGTGAGGTCTCGTTTTCTATTGGTGGGTCCTCGGTTGGGTTAGGTTCGGGCAATGTAGTACAACAGGTTAGTGACGATGGGAACGCTTGAGAGGACGGGCTGTCTACCTTACAGTGCAAGTGGACACATTACTGGCCTGTAAATCCGACCGGGAAGCAACGTAAGTGTAAACAATATCATAATGTAAACAATGTATAGCAAATACCACTGTAAACAATATGGTAAATATTTACGGATGTAAACAATATGGTAAATAATTCCGGGATGTAAACAATGTGTTAAATAATTACGGGATGTAAACAATATGGTAAATAATTACGGGGTGTAAACAATATGGTAAATAATTACGGGATGTAAACAATATGGTAAATAATTCCGGGATGTAAACAATGTGTTAAATAATTACGGGATGTAAACAATATGGTAAATAATTACGGGATGTAAACAGTATATATATATATATATATATATATATATATATATATATATATATATATATATATATATATATATATATATATATATATATATATATATATATTTGCTACATTAATATCATGTAGCACAGTTGGCTTCGTTCTAAACTCACTGTCGGGCGAGACAGGAACGGTTGGGCACGTTTCCTTCCCGCCCCCCCCCCCCCCTAATGCACCTTTTCACTTAGCAGTAAATAGGTGCCCAGATGTTTGGCAAATATTATGGGGTTACATCCTGGGGAGGTTCAGTAACTTTAAGGAACCTCGATGCAAACCTATATACATACAAGCCTCCTGTTCCCCATAAAACGAATTAAAAATTATTATTAATTATAGACTTAATTTATATATAAATATTATATAATATATAATTATTATATAATGATATAATTATTAATATATTTTATATAATAATTATATATTATTAAGTATATGTAATTACAGTATAAGGGGTAATAAACAATTAAATCAGGGGCGACTCTAAAGAGGTACAATTCTGCTGCATACAGATCAGGATACCTGTTTAATATTTTCATAGGTAATTTAAATTTTAAACCTATCAACAAATGAGGTCTTTACCGAGACTGGAAAAAAAATCATTAAATAAAAAAAAAGTCTTAGAACTGCTTCTCATGCTATAAGCGACCAACGACTAATCCAGACTGACTGGACTACAAGAACGGGAGAGGTGTAGAAGGACTATAAGAACGGGATAAGTGTAGAATTGAAATCATTTTGCAAGGTTGAACAAAGGAGTAACTGTGAATAGAAAAAAAACAAAACTTTAAAAGTATCCTACAAATTTTGCAAATTCTAAAATTATAATTTTAAAATTGCTAAAATAAGTAAATTAAAAAAAAGTCCATAACCTAAAGATTTAAAAAATACATTATTTACAATGTAAATCAGAATAGGCCGCAGGAGCTGTGGTATGGTGACCACACGTTAACTTATAAAATAAATAAATAACATTTTACAAATGTATGCAACGAAATGGACTCTAGAATTGCAAAATTTCAGTTAAGTGGGAGATAAAATGCCCTAATTGTCTTGCAACGTGAAGCCCCACGTTGCAATATGATTAATGTTAAGAATATGAATTATGATCCCATACATGAGAGCCTATGATAATCAGAATTATAGTCCAACAAAGCTAGCTCTTGGCACAAACTATACAACCCGTCATATAGTGTTGGGCAGCTGCACAAATGCCGATGTACTCATGTAAAACAAACCAAAATTATCACACATCTCTCTCTCTCCCTCCCAAGAATGTTGGGAAGGTGTTGTTGGGAGAGGATGCTCATACCTCTTATCTCTCACCCACTCTGAGTCAAATAAAATCCACAGAGAGAGAGAGAGAGAGAGAGAGAGAGAGAGAGAGAGAGAGAGAGAGAGAGAGAGAGAGAGAGAGAGAGAGAGAGAGAGAGAGAGAGAGAGAGACAGACTCCCCCTCCCCTTACCAACCTACACGGCACATGATAATGGACAAGAAAAGTGGGGAAGATGACATTTCAGGTGACAGAACAATGGTAGGCGGAAAACCAGACGACCTGTCCGCTTTATCTTAGAACCCCCTACCTTGCAATACTTGCAGACCCCAACCCTTGCACTAGTTGTGGAACCGTCAAACCTTTCAGAAGTCGTAAACCCCAACCGTGCAATTGTTACTGAGCCCATCTTGCAATGGTTGCGAGACTTGCAAGATCTGTACCTCCTCCACAGTTACCGTGGTTCTCTTGTTTAACCTAAGGTAGAGTGCCTGAGTGTTGCATTTTTCCCCATTTCAGAGTGGAATATATGTGGATATGTATGTGTATTCATATGTGGAACAGGCCACATCCACGGACTCTCCAGGCACCTTTGGCCTCCACATTAATCCTTCGAGAAATACCTCTTGTAACTCTGAGACACCCTTAAGGTACCTTACCTTGCTGGGTGCACCTCATTGTAGGTATGCATACATAACTAGGAGACCATCTTTTAATTATTTTTTAGCATCACGTAGCTAGCTTTTTGACACACTATACTCCTCTTCATATAGTCTAGGGTAGCTGCACAAATGCAGATGTACCTAATGTATTAATAATAAAAAAATTAATATTAATATGTAGTCTAGTGCAACGGTGAATACTTATTAACTGGGTGCCAAGGTATGTTCGAATGTCAGGCCATTACAGACGAAGCTTCAAAAACTTGGAACTAAAAGGAAGAAAGTAGACATTAACATACCCCAGAGTTTAGCACAGATTAACTAAACAATGAGAGCTAAATCCACGCAAGAAATAAACAGTAATCGCAGAGCATCAGCTCCTATGTCAGGACCTGCGGCATGGTACAAAAAATGTGACCGACTATGAACCACATATTTTGTTGCAAGGGAATAACAGAGGAAGAAATGTACACCAACACCGCATAAGGCTTGGATACCCGTGTGTGTGGGGAAATAAGATTACAGGTTAAAGAAGAATATTAAACATGTCAGCACTGTGGAGAAATGCACAACTGACCACTGGAACACAGGTCGGGAGTTACAAATCAAATCAGGCTGCCACTGAGATTTTAAGAACGTACAAGTCTTAATACACATTGGTATAACATTACTGACATCAACAAACAAGTAATGAACATTAATACACCACTTAAGTTATACTGAAATGAGTAACATAGCAGGCTAGGCGGTGGCTCAAGGCCTGCGCACGGATATCCCTGAAAAAATAAACCAAAAGTGTAATAGCCAGAGTATTTTACTATCATATTTACATATGAAGCTACGAACATGCCCAGCCTCCATTACCACCTTCCACTTGTTAACTACTCGTACACTGGAAGAATACGTCCTTATGTACGGCGTCCAGCTGTTGACAGAAGTTTGTCAGGCTTATCGAAGCCTCTCAATCAACGACCTCGCCTTCCCAACGACCCAACCACTTGGGCTGGACGGTAGAGCGTCGGTCTCGCTTGTTGCAGGATGGCGTTCAATCCCCGACTATCCAAGAGGTTAGGCACCATTCCATCCCTCCGTCCTTTCCCAAATCGCGTTCCACATATGCTTTCCAAGTGCTATATAGTCGTAATGGCTTAGTACTTTCTCCTGATAGTTACCTTACCTTCCCAAGGAGGCAACCCACAACTGTCGCTTAATTCCCGTGTGCCTATTTACTGGTATGTGAAGGAAACGTCTCATATTGCTGTATTTACAGGGATCGAACTCCAGCTCCTAGGCTCCTTTTAACCATTAGCTGGGTGAGGTAATAAATGGCTATTCTCTTCGTACTTTTAACATCCTGCTAACTACAAATTTGTTCAAAAGTATTCCTTAGAGCCCCCACACACTCATCTCAGGCTTTCAGTTACCACATATATATCCTCTGGTTCTGTGTCCGCTGGTTCCGTGTCCTCTCGTTCTGTTACGCATCCTCTCGGTCTATTGGAGCCAACTGTAAACAATGTAAGGTGTGCGTTGGAGCGAGCTTGGGTAGTCCATACAGAGTCGAGGTGAGGGGGAGAGGCACACTCACACACATGATGCATCAACACCAACAGTATATGTTTAGCTGCAAGGGGAAGTCCCAGCCAGGAACCCGCACCCTTCCACAAATACCCTAGCTGGTCTAACTCACACGCCCTCTCGCAGGAGTGGAAAAGTGAAAGAGAGAGAGAGAGAGAGAGAGAGAGAGAGAGAGAGAGAGAGAGAGAGAGAGAGAGAGAGAGAGAGAGAGAGAGAGAGAGAGAGAGAGAGAGAGAGGAAGAGAGAGAGGAAGAGAGAGAGGAAGAGAGAGAGGAAGAGAGAGAGGAAGAGAGAGAGGAAGAGAGAGAGGAAGAGAGAGAGGAAGAGAGAGAGAGAGGAAGAGAGAGAGGAAGAGAGAGAGGAAGAGAGAGAGAGAGAGAGAGAGAGAGAGAGAGAGAGAGAGAGAGAGAGAGAGAGAGAGAGAGAGAGAGAGAGAGAGAGAGAGAGAGAGAGGAAGAGAGAGAGAGAGAGAGAGAGGAAGAGAGAGAGAGAGGAAGAGAGAGAGGAAGAGAGAGAGAGAGGAAGAGAGAGAGAGAGGAAGAGAGAGAGAGAGGAAGAGAGAGAGAGAGGAAGAGAGAGAGAGAGGAAGAGAGAGAGAGAGGAAGAGAGAGAGAGAGAGAGAGAGAGAGAGGAAGAGAGAGGAAGAGAGAGGAAAAGAGAGAGGAAAAGAGAGAGGAAAAGAGAGAGGAAAAGAGAGGAAAAGAGAGAGAGAGAGAGAGAGAGAGAGAGAGAGAGAGAGAGAGAGAGAGAGAGAGAGAGAGAGAGAGAGAGAGAGAGAGAGAGAGAGAGAGAGAGAGGAGAGAGAGGAGAGGAGAAAGAGAGAAAGAGAGAAAGAGAGAAAGAAAGAAAGAAAGGGAGAAAGAAAGAGAGAAAGAGAGAAAGAAAGAGAGAAAGAGAGAAAGAGAGAGGGAGAGAGTGGGGAAGACATTGGGTTCCTCAGCAATAAGCACAGACCAGTCGGCCGAATATCAGTGTCAGCCCAGTGAATGAGTGATTGATTAATGCCGACAAATCTACTGCCTTGACAATCTTTTTTTCCAAAATTCAAATGAAATGTTTTTCGTTGCTTTTACATGTGTTTCCCCAGTTGCATATCGTGTTTATCTTTTCCCTGGTGCATATATGCCCAACCACTTGGGCTGGACGGTAGAGCGACGGTCTCGCTTCATGCAGGTCGGCATTCAATCCCTTTAATAAAATTCTTGGCGGTGTATCCGGCTCAATATACATCAACTTTTTGTCTTACCGCTCTTAATACATAGATCATTTTGATTTTTGCAAATTGTCGCGCTAAACAATAGCCTATTCTTACAGTCCTCCCCCCCCCCCCTCCTAATGGAAATAACTCACAGGTTCACTCACAAACTCAGTCGCTCACTGACATGATCTCATACATGTTGTCTTATGCCTAACCACAAGCTTTCTTATGCTTGGAAGCATGTGCTCAGATTATGCTGATCCAAGCTGATGAAGCCTCCCGCAGACGCTTGTAAATATTTCCATACTCAGTAATAAAACAAGGGAGTTTTTCAAGTATAACTTAATATCATTGTGTATAGTTGGGACAATATAGGCTAGGCTAAGTCTAAGTTTTTGGGACAATATAGGCTAGGCTAAGTCTTTGGGACAATATGGGCCAGGCTAAGTCTTTGGGACAATATAGGCTCGGCTAAGTCTTTGGGACAATATAGGTTCGGCTAAGTATAGGCAGGAGTGTTCAGAGCGTGGCACGTCAGCGAAATACGCTTCGAGAAAGGACTGAACTTAACAATTGTGAGGTATGTGTAAAGTTCCATTCATAAACAGGGGAGACGTTGGCTGGATTAACCAGCATTTGGCAATGTACATACAGCTTTAGATAATGGGCTGCACTCACTCGCTTATATTTTCACTCGTTCACTCACACCTTTGCTTTCTAACTTACACTCGCTTGCTTATTCACACGCTCACCCACGCACATTCACTCCGGGCTCTTATCACGAGTAAACCCTGACCCGCTTTAGCTATGTAACGAAAATCTTATCATAAACACCAACAGTGATAAAAAGTGTTCGTGTGTGTGTGTGTGACCTATTCCTTACCCCCCCCCCCTCTCCAAGTCAGGTGAGAAACAACATAACTCAAGTGTGAGGAACGGAAGACTGCTCCGGCCATCACGCTGGGTATTCTCAAGATCAACGTCACTGTCAACTACGGGAAGTAAACGTCTAACTCTGGAATCCACGTCGGGAGAGCTCAAAACATAATGCTAGGCTCCCAGCCCAGCCTCATAAACAATGGCATTTGCTCGTTAATCCGATCACTAAACCCCCTGTTTACGTATAAAAATCACTACATTCGGCTCACAACGCTTACGGGCTCACTATAGCTTGTGCTACATGGTTAATATTAATATACATTTAAACATAATTGCTGTTTTGAATGAAGAGCATGTTAAAATTGGCGAAGGCGTCTTTGGGGTCGGCCGCTGGATGGAATAAACACAGCCAGAGGACGGGATGAGTCGTGTGTAAAGTATTTTCATTCATAAACAGGGGTTTGACGGGTGTATGGACTGACCATTTGGCTTTTGATGATGATGAGGGGCTGTTTGTTACACACGGCCCACAATTGTAATAAGTTCGAACATTTTAAGAACAATGCTTTGCTCTCTTCCTGTATTCGAATTGCACACCTCAAAATGTTGCATATTGCAACATTTAAACCCCACTTTAAAACCTCAAAACCCACTTATTACAAATAAAAATAATTGTCAAGAAAATCAAAACACCTACTCTAACCTATCCTTGGCCTAACAATATGCAAAGTTACAGAATATATTAATATTAATTAATATTCTAGAAAATGTAGTTTTTTGTTAGATTGAAGTGATAGAAAAAGATGGAGACACACCTTAGAAAATTAGACAAAACAGAGGCCATGTAGCCTAAGGTCTCAACATGCGTATTGAAGGAAATAGCAACACTCCCAGGGAAAGCGACTAACAAAGATCTTTAATAACTCACTCGAGTCAGGAGAGATGTCAGAGTTGGAGAAAGGTAAATGTAATGTCAGCCTTAACAAAAAGGAGTCAGGCAGGTAATAAACTGCAAGACTAGTATCACTAACGTGTACACCATGCTGGTTTATGTAAATAAAATTTGGTAAGTTGTATCTATGCAAGACACTAAATTTGTAAATCATATTTTCAACAGAAAAATTTATTTTAGGCCTAACAAATCTAATTAATAGTCTATATACATAAGTATAACTACAATCAAACAAGAATTAATAAGTCGCATATTCTTAGTCAACTTTAAACTGTCATTTGTTTAAGACAGCATTTGTTCTAATAAGCCTTCCTTCATTTTACAAGATGAAAAAGCAAACTGGGGTGTCTTAAAATACTGACGTGAGAAGAGAAACCCTAAGATAACGTAGTGTGACAGAGAGAGAGAGAGAGAGACAAGGAAGCGAGGGGACGCAACAAAGCACATTCCGGGTCATTCCTAAGATCATCGCCCCAGCGCAGTGCTCCAACTTGAAGAATCAAAAAATCCAAACTTGAAAAGGTCCTGAATCATGCAACGAGACTCGAGAGGCGGACTCAATGAGACATGTCAATAATATTCAAAAGATTCTTAAGGGAACTGATAAGATTACTGATAAAAGGGACATGTTCAATGTAAGGAAGAGTACAGGAGTACTGTAGTAAATTGATGGAAACCTTCTTGAGGTTATCTTGAGATGATTTCGGGGCTTTAGTGTCCCCGCGGCCCGGTTCTCGACCAGGCCTCCACCCCCAGGAAGCAACTCGTGACAGCTGACTAACTCCCAGGTACCTATTTACTGCTAGGTAACAAGGCCATCAGGGGTGAAAGAAACTCTGCCCATTGTTTCTCGCCGGCGCCCGGGATCGAACCCGGGACCACAGGATCACGCGTCCAGTGTTCTGTCCGCTTAGCCGCCGACTCCCTTGGGCACAGTTGGGCACCTTGGGCACAGTTGGGCACCTTGGGCACAGTTGAGTCACAGATGTTAGAAAGAACTTATTAAACATTGCCTAATGATAGCGAGCAACTGAAATGGACTAGAGGGAGAAATAGTTAACACAAAAAATAGTTTCAAAAGTAGATATGACAAGAACACGATGATCAGGATCACAACATTAGACAATTGACAGCAGAATATTTGGGGTTCAGAAACAATTTGGCATCAACCCTTCCATCACACTTTGGGAGTGTACATACAAAAATGGCCGCCACCATGTTTAACAATAAAGCTACAACATTACTAAATAAGTCAACAATATCCGTTGATAGTATAGAAATACTTATAACATTTTGAAATCGTGAGAAAACCTATAGACTATACGCCTATGGGTAACTGTAATACCATACTCTGGTGCATTTGAAGAGATTTGCCGCACTTCAGGCTAAAATTATATTATTAATGCTTGGTGATTTCTTGACACATATCTCCTACACTCCTCCAATACACCCCCCCCTCAACCCCAGTACACTCCATCCACACTTCCTCCCCCACCTCCAGCACTCCTTCAATTACCCCAGTCACCCCATACACCCCCCCTGAACCACCCCCTATCAACTAAACCTCCACCAGCCCCCACTACCACTCCCCACATACACACTTCTCCGACGTGCCCACTACCCCTCTCCTTCAAAGACACTTCCTGGTATGACTCACGAAGCATCAGACTGTTGCTATTCGCAGCCTGCATCTCTCTTTGTCCGCGTCCAAAACTCAGTTTTTTGGCGGGTTCGATGTGAGTCAGGTGCGCGTGTGCGCGCGCCCGAGCGCATGCGCGTGTGCTTGCACATGAACACATGTAAATGTGCTTGCAGTGAGATTCAGCTCCGGGGCCCCTCCTTTCAGTTACCGGCTCACCGCTGTCACGGGTTTCGACCAAACAAAATCCATTTTGTTTGGATTTCTTATTTTTTTCGGTGCCTTTTTAGAATTTATGTTGTAAATATGCCCTTGTAGCTCACCCCTTTGAAGTTTAGGAACCAGTTTCGTACTGAAACTCTCGACTTTCTCTACTTTTACAGTGTGCTTTCTCAGATGTGGACTCCACACCCGAACTACACATTCTTGAACGGCACTACCACACGATGAACAACCCGGCCGCGTTTCTTATTGAGGTGTTATACATTACTGCTCTGGTATTATTAACATCTTTATTGACAAAATTTAATTACAATTTTGCATAATCTGAGGATTTCGATGAAAGTGAGAATAATGCTGGTATTCACTGTCACACAGGACAGAGGGTCATACACAAGACAATGGGTCTAAACCCATTGTAGCACATATATATCATGGTTACAATCAGTAGTGGTATGTCCACTTGCAGGATGAGTGACGCTGCTCAATACTTCCAGTGATGGATATGTGGGTCTGCGGGCCGCTCCAAGCAACAGCCTGGTGGGCCAAACTCTCACAAATCAAGCCTGGCCTAGGGCCGGGCTTGGGGAGTAGAACTCACAGAACCCCTTCAAGTAGGTGGTTTCTGGGAGTTCTGGCAGGTATGGTGGTATGTCTACTCACAGGATGAGTGAAGGTGCCCAATACTGCCACTATGGTGGTATGTTCACTCACAGGATGAGTGACGCTGCCCAATACTGTCACTATGGCGGTGTGTCCCCTCACAGGATGAGTGGCGCTGCCCAATACTGTCACTATGACAGTGTGTCCACTCACAGGATGAGTGACGCTGCCCAATACTGTCACTATGGCGGTGTGTCCACTCACAGGATGAGTGGCGCTGCCCAATACTGTCACTATGACAGTGTGTCCCCTCACAGGATGAGTGGCGCTGCCCAATACTGTCACTATGACAGTGTGTCCACTCACAGGATGAGTGACGCTGCCCAATACTGTCACTATGGCGGTGTGTCCACTCACAGGATGAGTGGCGCTGCCCAATACTGTCACTATGACAGTGTGTCCACTCACAGGATGAGTGACGCTGCCCAATACTGTCACTATGGCGGTGTGTCCACTCACAGGATGAGTGGCGCTGCCCAATACTGTCACTATGACAGTGTGTCCACTCACAGGATGAGTGGCGCTGCCCAATACTGTCACTATGGCGGTGTGTCCACTCACAGGATGAGTGACGCTGCCCAATACTGTCACTATGGCGGTGTGTCCACTCACAGGATGAGTGACGCTGCCCAATACTGTCACTATGGCGGTGTGTCCACTCACAGGATGAGTGACGCTGCCCAATAACTTCTCCCTCGGAGCAAAAATAATAACAAAAATTACCTTAGGATAGTATTATACTTAAAGCTTCCTTGTAGAGGTTCCTGAAGGATTGGGATGTTTGCGTGTGTGTGTGTTCAGTCACCTGTCTGTGCTTGTGAAGGGTTGAGCTTAAGTTCACGGGTCCCGCCTATTAACTTGCAATTGATTATACTTATACCCAAATTCTGTCGTCGGTCTATATATATTTTTGAATGAGTTTATGGAGTCTGTCTCCACTAGTTTACTCTCTACTTCCATACTTCTTCATTACCTAAAGATTAAGAAACTCTTATATTCCTACGGCTTTTTGAAGTATTTAGTTTACATATGTGACACTAAGAAATACTAATGTTACCTGGGTCTACCTGGGTCTACCTTAGTTTGGTGAGATCTTGGTTGTGTGGTATTGGGCCTGCCCAACCTATTGGGGATTATTATTCTGCCATCACATTAGCTTGCCGACCCATCATTAAGTATACTTTAGTCCTGAACATAAACCAAGGCTACAGTAAACTCTTGAGTATATGCACCAAGAAACAGGGTGAAACAGGCTGCTGAAACAGGCTGCCGTTAGGTTTATATATACTCCTGTGAGAGCTCAGATCATGGTGTACAGTTTTGATCAGCGTATTGCTGACTCTCGACACATTCTGTACAACACACAGCTGGAAGACATTCCCCACATCACTATCTGTCTATAACACGACAGATTAAGATCACTGGTTACACTCTTTTGAGAGACACGTATGAGGGGTCATGCCAGAGGACAGAATGAGAGGAGAATGAGACAAGTATGAAGGAATATTAAGATTTATATAAGTCAGGTGAAGACAATGCCAGTGTTGTTGAAGAGTTTACCCTGGAATGGCTTAAGTACAGATTGGCCAAGCACATCTGTAAGAATTAATGCAAATAGGACCAGCCTCGTTTGGGTCATAGGCCTACTGACGTTTTCGTACGTACTAATCCTGTTTATACTGTTAATTTTTCCCCTTTAGAATTTTGAGGTCGTGATCATGTATCCACAGCTCCTCTTCTCCAACAACGTGGAATACAGTCAGCTCCTTTATTGCGTCAACTGACCTAAAATTATTTGCAGGGCTGAGTTTTAGCTCCTGGGCTGGGCCTTTCTAGCCCCCCCCCCTTGCCTTGTTATACAATTCTGAATTTATGAATGAAGTCAGACTCAACTATCTAATACACTTCAATTGTTCACAACCTTCACACTCAAGTGCTATGGATAGAGTATGTGTATACCGTAGGTGAGCTGGCGTTAGCTCCTGAGACCCGACTTTCCCGCTGTCGATTGCATACCGCAATAATTCCCAACTCTCCTGTTCCTTACGACACTTGTGCCTGTTGCTGTTGTTGTTGTTATAGATTCAGCTACTCAGAACGAAGTGTCCATGTAGCACGGGCTATGGTGAGCCCATAATCGCCTGTTGCTTTTACGGCTGTGTATTTAATGACTTTCTTCCACCTCTCTGTTCCACAGGACCTGTTCACTGTCCTCACCCCCAAGTCCTTCCTAACACCGTGAGTCGGGGAGCCCGCGCCAGGGCCATCCTGGGGATTCGTTTACATTTCTGTGAATACATAAACCTGCAGTGTAAACACTTCAGGTGTGTGTATGTGTGTTGTATGTGGCCACATATCTGAGTGTTGTGTATGAGGCCACGTATCTGAATGTTGTGTATATGTGGCCACATATCTGAATGTTGTGTATGAGGCCACGTATCTGAATGTTGTGTATATGTGGCCACATATCTGAATGTTGTGTATGAGGCCACGTATCTGAATGTTGTGTATATGTGGCCACATATCTGAATGTTGTGTATATGTGGCCATGTAGCTGAATGTTGCATACATGTGGCCATGTATAAGATTGGTGAGAATATGGTCATGTATCTGAATGTTGTTTATGTGGCTGCATCTCTGAATGTTGTATGTGGCCATGCACCTGAATGTTGTTCTGTGATGTGTACAACATAAAGCAGATACAAGTGAATGTCAATGTAAACAAACACACGTGACTAGGCCTAGTGAGCTACACACGTGACTAGGCCTAGTGAGCTACACACGTGACTAGGCCTAGTGAGCTACACACGTGACTAGGCCTAGTGAGCTACACACATGACTAGGCCTAGTGAGCTACACACGTGACTAGGCCTAGTGAGCTACACACGTGACTAGGCCTAGTGAGCTACACACGTGACTAGGCCTAGTGAGCTACACACGTGACTAGGCCTAGTGAGCTACACACGTGACTAGGCCTAGTGAGCTACACACGTGACTAGGCCTAGTGAGCTACACACGTGACTAGGCCTAGTGAGCTACACACGTGACTAGGCCTAGTGAGCTACACACGTGACTAGGCCTAGTGAGCTACACACGTGACTAGGCCTAGTGAGCTACACACGTGACTAGGCCTAGTGAGCTACACACGTGACTAGGCCTAGTGAGCTACACACGTGACTAGGCCTAGTGAGCTACACACGTGACTAGGCCTAGTGAGCTACACACGTGACTAGGCCTAGTGAGCTACACACGTGACTAGGCCTAGTGAGCTACACACGTGACTAGGCCTAGTGAGCTACACACACGTGTCAGGGTATAGGCCTCTCCCGAATGTCAGCCACATTACACTCACCTTAATATGCCACAAATATATTTTTTGGGTGATATATCAGGTATAGTGATAGCAGCGGGTCGCCGATGACCTGCCGTTCTAAGACTAGGATAGAATGTCTACCATTTAGATATCACAGTTGTTTTCTGCGTTTCAGCTTGTAAACAAACACTTCAACTTTTTCCATTCATTCAAAACTGAACCAAAGGTGTAGGTGGGTAAATCATCAATGAGTACGACCATTCATCACTGACACTCGTCTGTATACCGGTAACACGTTCAATATCCACATTGTTTCGTTGTATAGCTCTTCATCTGTCATGTATTATACAATTTATTGATGATATATGTATATATATAGACCCAGTCCCACCTGTAATGACCATAGAAAAGTGTAAACGCTTTAGCATGAGTTTTGGGACATATATAGAGGGAAGAGTTGTATACGTACCTCAAGAAATAGCTCTATCAGGGGAGAGTATAGCCTTTCCCTCTCTCTCTATACAAAGTATATCCTGTTACTTGACACCGGTGTATATGTCCTGACTGGTCATCTACGGCCCGCTCCAGACACCCACCTCGCCCTACCATCGCACTCCACTCTTGGCCACTGAAATCCACCCCTATCAACCTCAATATATATACGGGGTTATTTTTAGGTATGATGTCATGCGGGTGCGCGGTGGTTGGCTGCGCCTCTCCTGCACTACGTAATGTGAGGGACGCTGATTGGTCGCCGCCGCATCAACAGAAAAAACGTGAGGCGCGGGACAGCGCGCGCACCCCCAACTCCCCATTATGAGCGAGATTTTTCAATGCGTACGGCGTTAATTGTCTCGCTGGGGTGCGTTATTGAGTTCTAGGGGGGAGGTTGCGGGTTAGTATGTGCGTGGCTCTGAGGGTGAGATTGTAATGGGGATGCGATGGGGGTTTAGATAAAAGGGGTTGGGGCTGGCCGATAAGGCGAGTGTTACTACTACTTGGCGGCGGCGGCAGCGGGCTTGCCCATTTGGCCCCAGGCGGCCACACTCCCCTGCCAGGCACCCCTGCTATATAGCCCCCTCCTACACCCCTTAGCCTGCATACTACTCTCAACACCTCTTCATGCCCGACAGTACTCTCTTTGCTACACCTGGTCAGGTGTCATTACTGGTAGTGGTGCTCTTTTACCCCAGGTGAGGGAGCGACTGTCTGCGGTACAACAATTTAGAATGTCAGACAGCCTGGCTCCCATCTACCAGCCTAAGCCATCATAACTCAGTCTTAGGTAACAGTGAATCTTATTTGTGAGAAAAAGCTGACTGTTGCCGACGACATTTACTCCCACCACAAACAAAATGGACAAATTAACCGTGCGAGGAGCACAAAGTTATTCGGCCTCACAAAAATTTTGAATCTTAGCGCCAAACTGAACAATGAATGATCCCCCCCTCCCCCTCCCCCCCCCAGGTGTTGTTTTAAGTATATGCGGCTCAAACTCGTGCTAGGCTAATTGAACTTTTTAGTTTCCTGAACCAATTATATGACTAACTCTTCCGCCACCGCCCGCAAGATGGGTATATGGAATCCATATATTAAACTAAGCTAAAAACTGTCTTGTTCTTGCAGGAGGCTATAGGGTCATGCAGTGCACGGGTTGTCAATGGGAAGCTGGCCCTTATTCTAGTGTACCTCACATGCTTGCGGCCACTTGTATGGTGAGGCATGTTATGGTGTGTGGTGGGCGTGGGTTGGTGGTTGTGGTGGGCGTGGGATAGTGGTAGGGGACAATGGTGGGGGGTAGGCTGGTAAGGGGTTTAGGTGGGAGTGGGTTGGTTGGGTTGGGATGTGTTGTTTTATACAAAAAATGGGGAATGGGTTGATAGGAGGTGTGGTATTTGGTGGGAGGGAGAGGTTGTACTCACCTAATTGTTTCTGCAGGGAGTTGCAGAGCTCTTTGGTCCCGCCCCCTCAACAGTAAATCACGGTACTTCCCTATCAATGACTACGAAGGAAGTGAAGTCTAGTTTTTTATGCTCCGCCTGCTAGCCGTCTTGCACCCGGTGTGTTAAAGCTTCACTATTCTAACAATCACCACAGCTGTCGAACCATTCCTTAAAGTTGTGGATGGAGGTGGCTTCCACAACTTCTCTTGGTACATTTCACTTGGGCTCGGTGAGAGGGGGCGTGGCAATGGTCTGAGTGGTAATGGGTGGATGGGTGAGGGTGTGGTAGTGGGTGGATGGGTGAGAGTGGTAGCCGGGGGGGGGGGGGTAGGTGGGAGAGAGGCGGTGTGGTAGTAGTGGTGAGTGGGAGGGATTTGGTAGAGGGGATAATAATAATAATAATGTTTATTCAGGTAAAAAGTACAAACATTCAAAATGAGTTACAAATATAATGTGTGGATTTCGGGCAACAAACGGGATCGTTTCGCGATAGGAGAGTGGGGGGGGGGGTGTGTGGTAGTGGTGGGTGGGAGGTGTGATAGGTAGGAGGGGGTTGGTAGTGGTTGTGTGGTAGTGAGGATAGGAGGGTGGGGGTGTGGTAACGGTGGTGATGGGGGGGGTGTGGTAGTGAGGTGGGAGGGAGATAGGAGGTGTAGTAGTGGTGTGGGTGGGAGGGAGGTGGTGTGGTAGTGGGTGGGAGGGAGGTGGTGTGGTAGTGGGTGGGAGGGAGGTGGTGTGGTAGTGGGTGGGAGGGAGGTGTGGTAGTGGGGGTGGCTGAGGAAGGGAGTTTGTTGACAACTCAGTAATTATATTCTCCCTAACCCCCATGATGACGGGGGAGGATGGTGTTACAACGGCACATATAATGGTCTCCGGAACTGATCCATCAAACCTAAATTAGCTAAACAATTCAGGTTAGCAACGCTAAACTATAGAAACAGATGTATGAGGGGGGGCTGGAGGTGTGTGGCACCCACGCCCGCCGCCCACGCAAAGCCCACCCTCCCCACCAACCTTGCCCACACGCCCCCATTCTCCCCCATCCTCCACGCCAGCCCAAACACCGACAACACAAGCACAACTCCTACATTTCACATATATGCCCTTTATTTTAAAACCCTTATATACAGGGACGCTAACCAAGGGAGAGGATGAGAGCATTTTTGCACACCGCCGAAGCCTCGCCCCGAATGGTTGCCCGTACAGGGAGGACCCGGCGCTCATGGGCCCCATGAAGCTTAGTTGTCTACCACCCATGTCTGCCCCACCACATACATACCCACAGCCTCACTGTACATATACCCTCGGGCAAAATATTAACTCTTTGCACACAGACATATTACAAGGACTTGTAAGAGGTCAGGTAAGTCAGTAGTGCCACAAGTCTCCTCCGCTACCTCCACTACACCTTCTGCCACCACAACCACCCCCTTGACACACCCTAGCCACACCTACTTTCCCCCCTTTACCCCCCACTATCTCCCCCCCAGACATTCTCTCAGATCCCCACTGCAACTGTGTACTGTCCCAAGACCGTAGATTGCATCTCTTTACTATGATTACACCGTTTCTGTAATCTGTTGGTTCGTGCTACTGTTGTCAATGTCGTATGTTTACTGTTGTCATCGTCGCAGGAATACTGTTGTCGTTGCAGTCAGTGTCACGTACGACACTGCCAACAGTACGCCCATGACGGCGCTGCTGACACCATCACAGGAGCACTGTTGTCAGTGTCGTATATCTACTGTTGTCATCGCAGGAGTACTATGGTGACAATGTCTGCTGTTATCATCATACATGTCTATTGTAACAATTCATGTCTGCTGTTGTCGCCTGTTATAGAGAGTTGTGAGGGTACTAATCAATCAGGGAAGAGGCGTCAAGTTTTCGTGGATCCCCTCCCATGTTGGAATATGTGGAAATGAACGAGCAGATGTGCTGGCTGCTGAAGGAGACCATATTGAATACTTCATACCAAAGACTCTTCTACGAATTAGAGGCATCATCAGGAAATATCACCGTGACAAGGTTACTGAGGAAAGGAGGATAGAAGCACAAATCAGCGAATCTGTACGATGGTACAACATGGTTGCAGCTGGCAATCCCAATCATTATGAACGAAGAGGAGGTGGTCGCGGGAGAGAATCAGTAATAGTGAGAATCTGCCTTGGATACAAATATCCATGGAGATTCGGAATGGAAACAACAGTTGAGCAGCGGAGTTGCAGAATCTGTGATGAGAGTGACGGACACCGCCTTGACCACTATCTACGTGAATGTGAACACGTGAGAGACATTAGAAATGTGTAGAATAATAAATCTCACATTGTTTGAGTTAGGAAAACGCTGTCAAATATTGATACTGTTCTTAAAAGATTTCCCCATTTTGCACCCGCAAGATAACATAAGATTTTAAGGGATGACTGATGTTAATCTTGTTTGAGGAGCTGTTCACTTGAGACAGTTAAGCAAATCCCAGCTGTGTCTGGGTACAAGTGACAGGATGAACAACCCAGCGGGTTTTCTTCCTATTGGGGGAGTGTTGTACATGCTGCTATGGCGGTGTGTCCATTCACAGGATGAGTGGCGCTGCCCAATAAACTCGCCCCTTGGGGCAAAATTTAAATTTAAAAATTTATGAACTAGGCTATTCATGTTGATTTAAAATAGCCTGCGTTCATTTACACATATCAATTTGCATGCCAGACAACTACAGAGTATTTATGGAGGCACATTTAGCATCTTGAGCACGCAAATTTAGGTTAGGAATAATTAAGTAAAAGTCATTGTATGCAAATTGACGAGTAGGTTTATTATGTTGAATTTGTATGTGGAGAGCGAATGTTTTTATTTTATTTATATTTACGCTGATTTGCATACTGAAATGTCAGTACATAATTTGAAATAACGTACGCATATTATTTGGAGGCCTCGGTAAATTTAGTTATGAGTAAAAGAAACAAATATAATCTATTTTCAAATGTTTTAACGTGCCTATATTTTGCAAGGAGTGAGTTCTGTTATTGACAGGCACATGAAATTAACATAATTTAAGAAAGAGTTTAAGAAATTGTGTATGAAGGTCACGCTTATCTTGACACGATGAACAATCGTGTCAAGATAAGCGTGTCAAGATTAGACCAATAACTATCAATCGTGTCAAGATTAGACCAATAACTATTGAGCAGACACCAGCTGTTGGTGCTGCTCTCTCACATTTCCGGTTAAATTTAAAGGGACAAGATTTGTATTCTTACTTTGCCTTAACACTCAAGCATTATATGAAAGAATTTGATATAATAATATTCCTTAGGGTTCCAGGTGATCAATTGTCACTTAGTAATGGTAATGTTTAGAGCTAGGCCTAAGGAATACTTTGTTCACCCCTGACATTTTTTGTAAATATGGCGGGAAGCTGAGTGAGAGGGAGGAGGGGGGGGGGGTGAGTCGGTCTTGCCTGACTAGATTTAAAACGCCAGTTGAACTGTGGATCTATGCCAGGTAAGTCCACTACGGGCTCACCATAGCCCGTGCTACTTGAAACTTGTTCAGAGTAGCTGAATCTATAACAATTAAGAACATGTGGATCTTGTGAGAGCTTGTACAGCGCCGTTCATTCCGCTGTTATTGTACCAAGTATCCCATTATCTTTCGAGTTATGTTGTTGTAACAGAACCAGGAATTACATTAGTGTTATACAACGTCTCATTAGTTAGCTAGCATTTTAACATTGTGTGTTGGTATAGATTAAGTGAGCCACAGGCAGACTATAGTATGTACCGAGGCATAGAAATTAGTAGGAAATACTATATAATTAACTGCTGGTGCGGTGTTACTCATTCCTTCCTGTAGATTGTAACTAACTTACGGCTGGCATCTTGTTATATAAATTTTAATTCCCCGGTTCTTTTGTTACAAACGTTAAATGGCTATAAAATGATTTTTTCAAACATTTTCTGGTAGTCTTGATCTTTCCTCATACCTCTGGATTACAGGAAAACGTTGCTTTTCTTCAGTGGATACTAATATTGTGGGCCGGGCCGGCCAGAGGGGTCAATATTGCTTTTGGATAAGTGTCATAACATCACCACGCGTCTTATAATTAAATGGTTTATGCTGGTTCTGTATTGTTGGCAAGTGACGCTGTTTATTGTACTCTTGGCGTCGGGGTCTCTGCTGGTGAGGGTGTTGGCGTCGGGGTCTCTGCTGGTGAGGGTGTTGGCGTCGGGGTCTCTGCTGGTGAGGGTGTTGGCGTCGGAGTCTCCGCTGGTGAGGGTGTTGGCGTCGGAGTCTCCGCTGGTGAGGGTGTTGGCGTCGGGGTCTCCATTAGTGAGGGTGTTGGCGTCGGGGTCTCCATTAGTGAGGGTGTTGGCGTCGGGGTCTCCACTACTGAGACTGTCTACACACATATACGATATTGGCCTATATGAAGCAAATTAATATCGATCAAATTTGACTAAGTACCGAGAACCAATCGGCCTATTGAGTTAGGCGAGGCTGACAAGCTCAAAATATCTAAATTTCGTGGATTACATCGTCGGCGTATTAACACTGGTGTCTGGGAGGTTATTCAGAAAGTTAAATGACAAGGACTTAGCTAGAGCCCCCAAGGAGCTCTCGTGCACAGCTAGAGCCCCCAAGGAGCTCTCGTGCACAGCTAGAGCCCCCAAGGAGCTCTCGTGCACCCCCCTTCCCTCCCCCCATGTTATTGGAGGGAAGGCATCGGCATATTTGACACTGAAGAAGGGCGTGACACAATTTCTGCATATCTCTGAATAGCCTAAACAGAAGCCAGAATTTGAACGGGGATATAAGATAGCTTCATACAATCCGGCAGTTGTGTAGCATGACTGCTCTTGTGAATATTAGTGCAGTGTTTACACTCGCGTGTATTACTGTTGTATGTCTTCCGTTGCCACTCGCCTGTTTACTGTTGCATGGCAACGTAGTAACTGCTAATGTTGTCATTTTCCTGGTTGTGCTTAGGTAAGCGGACGGGACCCGTCTCCGGCCAGCATCACGACCCCCGCGCGCCTGCACACCTCACGTCATCGGTTTTATCATTGGTTACTGAGAATGGGTGTTGTGGTGTGCTCTCTTCTGATTGGTTACTGAGAATGGGTGTTGTGGTGTGCTCTCTTGTGATTGGTTACTGAGAATGGGTGTTGTGGTGTGCTCTCTTGTGATTGGTTACTGAGAATGGGTGTTGTGGTGTGCTCTCTTGTGATTGGTTACTGAGAATGGGTGTTGTGGTATGCTCTCGTGTGATTGGTTACTGAGAATGGGTGTTGTGGTATGCTCTCTTGTGATTGGTTACTGAGAATGGGTGTTGTGGTGTGCTCTCGTGTGATTGGTTATTACAATGGGTGTTGTGGTGTGCTCTCTTGTGATTGGTTCCTGCGAATGGGTGTTGTGGATGGTCTCTTGTGATTGGATACTATGAATGCGAGTCGTGGAAGCCCCCTTGTGATTGGCGTAATATTCGGGCTGTTGCCTGGCGTCCACTGGCGACTGACCGCGATAATGTCATTGCCAGACACCAAATTACGGACTTCCTCGAGAGAAAGCAGAGATTACGGAAGTATGAATGACTAGTGTGTGGAGAGGGCTGTGGCTGTGCGGTCTGCAGATATATATATGCTTTTTTATGGTATAACTGAAAGACAGGGTAATACGGGTTCATTATACACACATTATACATCTTGAAAAGCCACTAAAGGTATATATAAATATATGCGCAAGTATCCACTAGGAAAAATTAAATGAAAATTCCGAACATTTTCGTGTTAAAACACATTACCAAGGAAATATAGAAATATGAATATATATGAGAACGTTTTATATAAATATACACATGTTCAAAATAAGTCATACAAGGCGTTATTGTGAGGACTTATTTACCGTACTGTAATAATTACATTACTTAGCCGCTGGAATAATTGCTGCACGCTGTATGGCTGGTCATCTGTACCTTATAATGTCCTTTGTTCCTCAGTATTCAACATTTTGTTTAACTTTATAAGCAATTTTAATCGCCCGTAAATCAGAAATTACATTTTTGTTGGCATACATTTGGCTGCGTCACTATTTATACAATTTTCATTGAATTAGAATTGTCTGAGCTACGTCATGGTGCTAGTAACCAATGGCAGCCTCAAAATATGACGTCATTAAGCATGCCTAGCCAGTGGTACGGACAAATGACATCATCACTAAAATTCACCAATCCCAGAACGAGAAAATGACATCATATTATTGTATCAACAGCCAATGAAAGAGCACAGCTGACACGTCACGGGTTCTCTCAGCCACTCACAAGACCCTAAAATGCCGTCATGTGAGCGGTTATAAACAATTAAATAACATACTTGGTTTTACATCACATACACTAGCGACAAATAACAGCGAGAGAGGCGCTATTCAGCTGAGAGCACACATACTGACGCTGGAGGTGGTGAGGG
Organism: Procambarus clarkii; assembly: GCF_040958095.1. Taxonomy (NCBI): domain Eukaryota; kingdom Metazoa; phylum Arthropoda; class Malacostraca; order Decapoda; family Cambaridae; genus Procambarus; species Procambarus clarkii. The sequence goes on along the minus strand of NC_091237.1, from coordinate 16,037,936 downwards.
TGGACATGTTTACGGAGAACGGTTGGTGGGTTCTGAGAAGCACACAGCCAAACTCTGACCTTTCCAGCGTATGTACCTGCTCCCTGCACGATCCTGACGGCCCCCACCAGCCTGCGCTGATGTCATATTCCACCAACCACGTGCTGTCTCCACGGCCTCCTACCACCATCCCCACCACCACCCACTCTCATCTTCCCACCCCACCATCTTCCCTCCCACAACCCCACTAACCCACCCACTCTCCCGTACACCCCACTATCCCACCCACGCCCTGCCTCACACCCACATGCTTGGTCCCGCCTCTAAACACGACATGAATCCCTGCAAATACCAACCATCTTCGGCCACACCCACCTCACCCCCACCCATCTTTACTCCCCTTACCATACTCTTCACCATACCTCACTTCTCCTTACACCTCTTCACTACACCCGTCATCATATTACTCATGCCCCACACTACACCCCTCGCCACACCCTACTCTCTCACCAATGATGCATTCCACGCAACTGTATATCCTCCCCCCCACACATCCATACATTCCACACACTTGTACACTCCACACACTTGTACACTCCACACACCTGAACCTCTTCCTCCTCCACACACCTGTAACACCCCCTCCCCCACACATACACCGATACACTCCACACACACTGGTACACTCCACACACATGTAACACCCTCCCCCATCCACACACCCCGGTACACTCCACACACCTGTAACACCCCCTCCCCCACACACACACCAGTACACTCCACACAACACCTCCCACACTACGTACACAGACAGGAGACTCACGGAACGTGTGGGTGTTGTGTCCAAACATTAACACTCAATCAGCAGTAATAATCCAGCTTGACTAACTTCAATATATTAAGAGTACCGACAAGATGTTGACCATCAAACAGGAGGTAGAAGGCTGGGGGAAGACTTCATCTTCCTGGACTGTCTGAAACCTTTTGACACGGTTTCTTAGATGTGATTCCTATTCGAACTAGAAAGGCAAAAAAAAAAAAATAGGCATGTTAGGTGAAGGAGTACCTACCAGGAAGGAGGTAAAGAGTCACAGTGAGAGGAGAGAGATTTCAAGTTCAAGTTCAAGTATGTTTATTGAGATAAAAAAGAAATACATCTCAAAGGGATAGAGTAGCTTAGGCTATTTCTACCCCCCCCCCCCCTGGGAGAGAGATCAGAATGGAAAGAGGTAATGATCGGAGTACCTCAGGGGTCGATGCTAGGACTCATCCTGTTTGACGATGATGCTAAAAAGGTTAATACGAGCACCGCTCCTGTGCCAGGTAAGTCAACTACGGGCTCACCATAGCCCGTGCTACTTGGAACTTGTTCCGAGTACCTGAATCTATAACAACAACAAACAAGGTTAATGAATACATTCCAAAATGAACTAGACACTTCAGGGAGTCGGTCTAACAAATGGATACTACCCTTTAAGGCAGAAAATGCAAGGTTATTAGAATAAGATAAATGAATTTGACCACAAACACAGTATAGTATGAAGGGAAAGGTTCTTCCCTCTTCTTAAAAAGATAAATAGGTGGGAGTTGACATAACTTTAAATGTAACACCAGAAGCACAGAGCAGAATACCTTCGGCAACATGGACGCTGGATACTCAGTTTTCTGTCAAACAGGACTCAGCGAGTAACTGTCAACCATATAAAATCTAGTCCAAGTGCAGTGAAAAGCTCTGTACCTCAGGGTACAGTCCTTGCACCGCTGCTTTTCCTTATTCTCATATCAGATATAGACAAAAATACAAGTCACAGCTTCGTATCATCCTTTGCAGATGACACAAAAATCAGTATGAAAATTACCTCGGCTGAGGACATTGAAAAACTTCAAGCTGATATTAATAAAGTTTTCGACTGGGCATCAGAAAATAACATGATGTTTAACAGTGATAAATTCCAGGTACTCAGGTACGGTAAAAATGAGGACCTTAAACATAATACAGAGTACAAAACACAATCAAATGTACCCATAGTAGGAAAACAGCATGTAAAGGATTTGGGAATAATAATGTCTGACGACCTAACGTTTAAGGAGCATAACCAAGCAAATATTGCGACAGCCAGAAAAATGATAGGATGGATTACGAGAACTTTCAAATCCAGGGATCCCATCACAATGGTTGTACTCTTCAAGTCACTTGTGTTGTCCCGTCTTGAGTACTGTTCAGTACTCACTTCCCCCTTCAGAGCAGGAGAGATTGCTGAAATAGAGGGAATACAGAGAACATATACGGCACGCATAGACGCAATAAAGCACCTAAATTATTGGGATCGTCTCAAAGCCCTCCAAATGTACTCACTAGAAAGAAGACGAGAGAGATATCAAATAATATACACCTGGAAGATACTGGAGAGCCAAGTACCAAATCTACACAGTAAAATAACAACGTACTGGAGTAAACGATTTGGAAGAAAATGTAGATTAGAACCAGTGAAGAGCAGAGGTGCCATAGGCACAATCAGAGAACACTGTATAAACATCAGAGGTCCGCGGTTGTTCAACGTCCTCCCAGCAAGCATAAGAAATATTGCCGGAACAACCGTGGACATCTTCAAGAGGAAACTAGATTTATTCCTCCAAGGAGTGCCGGACCAACCGGGCTGTGGTGGGTATGTGGGCCTGCGGGCCGCTCCAAGCAACAGCCTAGTGGACCAAACTCTCACAAGTCAAGCCTGGCCTCGGGCCGGGCTTGGGGAGTAGAAGAACTCCCAGAACCCCATCAACCAGGTATCAACCAGGTATGTCGTCCCGGCATGGTACCTCTACCCAAATAAACTCTCAACAAAACTACATAAGGTCCAAAGATGAGCAACAAATTCCGTTCCGGAGCTAAGGGGACCGAGCTACTAGGAAAGAGAGAACAAGGAAAGAAGTGATATATCCGACAAAACGACGTACGACAATTGACCAGACAGAACAATAATGTTAAAAGTAATGAAGAAAAATACGAGATGCCATCAGCTGTAACTTGTAACACGTATCAGACAAGATGTCCGAAGTGAACTGCCTCAGTATAAGAACACATTCAGCCAACACACCTCGACGAGTACACCTAGCTGAGTACACCTAAGTGAATGTACACAATACCGATACACACTCAGCCAACACACCCCGATGAGTACGCTTAGCTGAGTACACCTAAGTGAGTATACACAATACCTACACCTTCCCTCATCTCTACACCCACACTTTGAACTGGGATGTATTATCCCCCCTAACCCCAACCCCTAAACACACCCACCCTGTGGAGCAGGAGTTCGCGGAATTTGATATTGGAAAGTGTATGATAAAACATGTTATTGTTTTCTAAGTCCGCCTGATTGGTGAATAATCCGTCATAAGTGTATAGGCATATTACATGTAAGTACATATTTAAAATGCACTAATATACATATCTTCAAGTGTAGATGTGGACACGAGGCCAGGTAGGTGTGGACACGAGGCCAGGTAGGTGTGAACACGAGGACAGGTAGGTGTGGACACGAGGCCAGGTAGGTGTGGACACGAGGCCAGGTAGGTGTGGACACGAGGACAGGTAGGTGTGGACACGAGGCCAGGTAGGTGTGGACACGAGGCCAGGTAGGTGTGGACACGAGGACAGGTAGGTGTGGACACGAGGCCAGGTAGGTGTGGACACGAGGACAGGTAGGTGTGGACACGAGGCCAGGTAGGTGTGGACACGAGGACAGGTAGGTGTGGACACGAGGCCAGGTAGGTGTGGACACGAGGACAGGTAGGTGTGGACACGAGGCCAGGTAGGTGTGGACACGAGGCCAGGTAGGTGTGGACACGAGGCCAGGTAGGTGTGGACACGAGGCCAGGTAGATGTGGACATGAGGACAGGTAGGTGTGTACACGAGACCAGGTAGGCCGGACACGAGGCCAGGTAGGTGTGGACACGAGGCCAGGTAGGTGTGGACACGAGGCCAGGTAGGTGTGGACACGAGGCCAGGTAGGTGTGGACACGAGGCCAGGTAGGTGTGGACACGAGGCCAGGTAGGTGTGGACACGAGGCCAGGTAGGTGTGGACACGAGGCCAGGTAGGTGTGGACACGAGGCCAGGTAGGTGTGGACACGAGGCCAGGTAGCCTGGACACGAGACCAGGTAGGTGTGGACACGAGGCCAGGTAGGTGTGGACACGAGGCCAGGTAGGTGTGGACACGAGGCCAGGTAGGCTGGACACGAGGCCAGGTAGGTGTGGACACGAGGCCACACAGGTAGGCTAGACACGAGGCCAGGTAGGCTAGCCACGAGGCCAGGTAGGCTGGACACGAGGCCAGGTAGGTGTGGACACGAGGCCAGGTAGGCTGGACACGAGGCCAGGTAGGTGTGGACACGAGGCCAGGTAGCCTGGACACGAGACCAGGTAGCCTGGACACGAGGCCAGGTAGGCCGGACACGAGGCCAGGTAGGCCGGACACGAGGCCAGGTAGTTCGGACACGAGGCCAGGTAGGTGTGGACACGAGGCCAGGTAGGTGTGGACACGAGGCCAGGTAGGCCGGACACGAGGCCAGGTAGGCCGGACACGAGGCCAGGTAGGCCGGACACGAGGCTAGGTAGGCCGGACACGAGGCCAGGTAGGCCGGACACGAGGCCAGGTAGGCCGGACACGAGGCCAGGTAGGCCGGACACGAGGCCAGGTAGGCCGGACACGAGGCCAGGTAGGCCGGACACGAGGCCAGGTAGGCCGGACACGAGGCCAGGTAGGCCGGACACGAGGCCAGGTAGGCCGGACACGAGGCCAGGTAGGCCGGACACGAGGCCAGGTAGGCGGACGCAGAGTGCGAGGATGGACTCCTAAGACACGTTCTGAACATTTCCTCCATGCACAAGTAACCTTAGCAAGGTCACCATATCACAAGTTCGATGTTTAATATCCAGATTTTACTTTCGATCAGATAATAGTACACATTAAACAGCTTCTTGAAACGTATGGATGGAATGAACAAATTGTGTTAATTCAGGTTGGACTCTCATCAAGATGGGCGTCCCTGAAGAGCTGTTCTCACCTAGAGTCTAGATATTATAAGATGGCTAATGTACAATATCGGGTTATGTTACAATGGCTGGGTAACCTTATTGAGGTCAAGTTCAAGTTTATTGAGATAATAAAATATATTACAAAAGGATAGAGTAGCTCAGGTTATTTCTATCCTCATCTATTTCAAACTGTCTGTGCATATTCTTCCGTTTTTTGTTCTTGGTCATTCTACCACTAACCAAAGAAGATTGCAAACTCTGGAAGCCATACTTATAAAAGGAAACAAGACCCACCTCAAATATACAGAATAATGACTTCGCTTCCTAGCCCACACTCAGACCCAGACCTCGCCCCACACCACCGGATAATAACGACAGCTCTACCCTATCCTCCCACCCACCCAGAGTAGCAGAGTTGTATACCCAGTGTTTCATTGGCCCTATCCCCCTTCCCCTTACCTTATTCCCCCTCTGTCCCCTTACCGTATGTTTGATTGCCTCCAGACTTACACACTCACAGCTCCCTGACAAGTGAGAGCAAGCTTAGCTTAGCTGCCAACACCCACACGTGTCAGCAAGGCGGACAGCCCGCCTGCTTTCATACCTCTCACTGTATTTCCCACTTCTAAACTTCCCTTCACCTATGCCTCTCCTTCCGCTTTACTCCTTCGACCTTTTTACTCTGTTCTCTGTGACAGTGAATACCAGCATTATTCTCACTTTAATAAGTTATTGAAATCCTCAGATTAGGCAAAATTGTAATTAATTTGGTCAATAAAAATGTTAATAATAATAATTAACCCAAAACTGTACCTCATGTATTAATTCTTTACCCGAAGATGTTCCAGAAAAGAATGAAACATTGTAACAAATAAATCCTTAAATTATTACTAGTTTCTTTACCATGAATTTGGGTAACTTGATTGTACTTCTTAATGCTGATATTAAGAGAATAGAAGCATAGAAAGCTTACACTATAAGATCAATAATGCCAGCAATGTGGTTATATTTAACCAAATATGTTTAAAGGAACGCCTCCCGCCCAAGCATAACACTTCTTTTAGCCTTTATTTATTATGTATTTTGTTTTATTAGCAAACCGGCTACCGACACGCCGCTGCGAAAACAATCACATCAAACGACAAGAACACAAACATCAAACAGGATGAACCTCAAACAAACACACAAAAAACTCGTTACTTGCTCACTTAGTATTCAGATCACACCAACACTCCCGCCTACTGCTGCTTGGTGCTTATTGGCTGGATAAGCTAGTGACGTGTTTACTGCTTAATGTTGATTGGCTAAACCAGTGTGTGACGAATATGTTTGCTGCGTGCGGATTGGTTAAATAATTGAGTGACGTTTACATCAGCGCTATTAAAATCTTGAGAATAAATAAAAATCTTCCAGTTGCTATGTGAATTTTTTTGTGTAAGACCATAAATACACTTGACGTAAGACTTAAAGCACATATGAGCTATCCCACTACAAGACACATATTCCTATATGTATATATATTAGCACACTCATGTATAACTCCTCTGTCAACCCATCCTCCGAATTGACAGTACGATTTAATACTAAGTGTAATAAGTACACTTTCTAACTGTCATAACCAGTGCATAATTGCACTTATGGGGCTGTTACATTTACCCAACTCCCTCCCCAGATTTAATTCTCCTCGTTTTCTGTTAAGACACACAGAATTTTAGGATGAAATTTTCAATTTCAATTTGCAATACACAAGTTTTAAATATCAAGAAATTTTTTTTCTGGTTTATTAAACAATATAGATTTTATACAAAATTTTAAAATATCCTGAGTTATTTTACAACTAATTTATATATTTTAGTTTTGTTTTATTAGTTTTATAAAACTGTAATATCAATATAGCTATAGGTTAAGTACTAATTGTAATTAAGAAGCAATAAAATTATTATCTTCAAAAACTAAGACGGTTAGGTGAGGTTGTGGTTTTCTATTCAGTTTTTCAGGTAAACTCAAATATTCACAATATATTTGACAGTACGATTTAATACTAAGTGAAAATAAGTACAATTCCTAACTGCTATGAATAGTACATAATTGCACTTATTTGTCTCCTTACATTTACCACCCCATTTTTGGAGGACGGGCTGCCTCTGTATATATGTTGTACCTAATACCCCCAAGATGCCTAACAAGCCGAGTTTTCCTGAAATTATCTATTTTTTATTTTGTATAATGAAATAATATAGCTTTCCATTATATTATATGATTTTGTTGAGTTAAAACTAACATAGAAATTTGATCAAACGTAACCTAGTTAAGTTAGTATTTCATGTTCTTAATATAATAATAGTAATTCCAATAAATCGGTTTGAAAAGAAATATGTGAAAATCACGAAAATTGCTCTGCATGTTAGGCAAATCGGGCCTTGCATACTAGGCCAAATAATGCAATCTTGCTATTAGGTACGACACATACACGGTCCATGTTTTTAACCAAACCTCTTACATTTATTCTCTGAGTAACTAACATTTTCTGACTATAATGTAGAACTGAGTGTAGAACGTAAAAAAAAATCGGAAATCAGCTCGTTTTATAACGAAATAAGACAAAAATAGGAGGAAGTTTTTTTTTATTATTATTTTCTACCACAGACGTGGCCACACATTTACAATGCTAACCAGCATATATACATTTTCTTCTGTCCTCCATGGACAGGGTTAGAGATGTGTTAAACATCAGAAGTCCAAGGGTTTATTGAACACTCAACCACAGAAGGTGATTCGGTGCTTTTAAAATGCTAAGCTAACCTACATAGGAGGAAGGTGACTGTCATTATCACTGCTACTGTTCACCTTCCTCCACCTGCAGCTTCACCAGCACCTGTGTCACTTTCTTCGTCTGTCCCTTCTCTCGTGTCCACACACATCCCACTTTCTTAAGGACTCACTTTGGAGACGGAATATTGTGGAATAATTCCCGTTGTCGAGGACTGGAAGTCTGTACTTAGTCTTATCGAGGCTCCCCCCCCCCTACCCAAGTATAACTACTTATCTTCTGCAGGATGCAACCCATAACAGTTGCCTAACTCCCGGGTACGGATTTACTATGTAAACAGCGGCATTAGGTGAAGGGAAACGTGCCCAACCTTTTTTGTCCTGCCAGGGAATTGAACGCGGGATCCTCGATTGTGAGTCGAGGACGAAGACCACTGTACTACAAGACCTATAAATGATTGCCTTTTCATCCATTTTTAAAAGTGGTAAATAATATGGATATGAAAAAAAAATCAACGGTATAACAGAAAATGTGGTTTGAAAGTTAAAAGTTTTTGAAAATAGGCAAACGGGTCGAGGCATAGGAATGGAATACCTTAAAAGAAAGGTGCCAAGCAAACTGTAATGAAGGTTAAACTTACACCAAAAATATGAGCAAAGGGTTTGGTTGGATACAGAAGGATGTCGTAGCTTACCCTGTCGTAGCTCAGTCGATTAAGGCAGTGTCTGGGATGCTCCCGGACGCAGGTTAGAATCCTCGTCACGGCCCTTGTGGATTTGTTCAATACAGAAGGATACAGTGACTAATAGGCTGTTTAAGAGTCCATTTTGTACATCAAGAGTCCATGGCAATGACTGAGAGCCCGGTGTACAACAAACCAAGTTTGTTGTACACACAACACCAAACCACGTGTACCAGAGACCGTACTGACAGCACCACAAGAACAGTCCGTCCTCTCGTCTTCTCACCTCACAAAGGTGATGTACTAAATTGACCGAACCTAACCTAACCGATGGATCCACTCATAGAAAACGTGACTGTTTGTGAAGTGCAATGATTTATAGTACATCATAATTTTATTCCCTGGGGATTTTGACGTCAACATGCAGTGATGACAAGTTGCAGCGTATGATGCTCGCGCGTCCGTCAGGTCAATAGTTGTGTTGACAAGTTTTGCCGTCGGGGACCTTAACAGGGATTCTTGTCTTGTTTGGAAATAACTCAGTTATTTCCAAGTACATTTTTCCAGTTTTCCCCCAAATTTGTTAACTGCACAACTCTACGGAAATCAAACGCCAGGTTTCAGTCTTCATCACACTGCCTGGCCCTGCCTTCAGCCGAAGGCAGAGCCACTAGCCACCAATTCTGGTATTTCTTAAAAGGGGGGCAAAGTGGCCGACCCCGATCAGCCTGTGTCTGAGGCATTGGATCACCGAAGGATGCTATCGTGGGAGACGTGGCTCCAAGGGATATCAGAAAAGCAAGACAATCATAATTCTTGATTATGTCTCCGTGCAGTCCCCTTTGGCGTAGTGGTAGGACACTCGCCTGGCGTTTCGCGATCGTAATGTTGGCCTGGGTTCGTATCCTGGCCGGGGAGGATTTACTGGGCGCCAATCCTGAACTGTAGCCTCTGTTTACCCATCAGTAAAATGGATATCTTGTTGTTAAAGGATTTGGCGAGTCGTATTCCGGAGAATATTAGGATTAAGGACCTGCCCAAAACGCTATGCGTACTAATGGCTTTAGGTATTGTATGTACTAGCTCTATCTATAAATCCATTATGTTTGTAAATCAACTATGCATGTACTTTCCTGAATAAAATTAACTTTACTTGTTGTGGGGTTGCATCCCGGGGAGGGTTAGTAATTCAACCCTGACGGGAGGGGATAAGACACCTTGATATAATCCTAACATGTACTGTATGTATATACTGGCTGCCTGTCCCCTGACACAATCAATTATTATTATAAATTATATGAAACAATAAAAGCCGGATGCATTGACATATTTTTACTTTAGTTTACCAAATACTAATTTACGTCCTTCACAAGTAAACGTTTATGAAAGAAAACGTTAATAATTATGAAACGCAAACTACGATAAAATAATAATTATTTTGTTGCACCCCCCCATCATGGTCTTTTGGGGGGTAGATTCTTATTATAGATTTTATTCTATCAATCTGCTACATGGTTTCATTGGTGTGATAGTTATGATGTGCATTGTTATGCCACACACATAAAGATGTTCAATTTTTCAACAATGAAGAGCATTTGCAAGGCTTCAATGTTCTTTTCATCAGGTGGAGGTCCGGAGCTAATGTGGATTGTTACTTTACTATGTTAAGATCCCTTCCTTCCTGCCTAAAATGCTATGCGTGCTATTTACCCCAACTGTGTTCTGGTTTGACTTGCTTATTTCCTAGATTCCTTTTCCGATGTACTCACAAACAGTGCACAGTACTGTGTACTGTGAGTACACAGTACGATGTGGTGGCAAAATGTCACTGTTCCTGGCGCCTCTGTGAGGGAGGGCCGGGTTTTGGCTTTTGTCCCCAATAGGACTAAGAAACTCCATGGCCTGTGAGATATTTGTTAACTTCCGTTAATTTTTTCCAGTTAATAATTTGATTGTTGAAATTGTATATACCGAACAGCCCCTCCCTGCTTGTCATTTCTTTTTGTTGTGCAGTTATTAAGTGTAATGTTATATACTGTAATAATATGTTTGAACGTCCGAGTGTGATTCGAATATTTACTATCCGACACAGTAATGTTCCACAACTATTTCTCCATTGTTTGTTATTATCTGCTGGTCGAGTATATGTCACAGTAAGTAGATCTCTGATCTCCTTAGACCAAGAGGAGATCTCCTTAAACAAAAAAATGTTTAGTCATTTCCAGTTTTAATTCCTGTTATATCATGTTATCCTTCCATCTTAAACTGGGTTGATAAATTACCCATGGAAATAAATTTTTGAGTCACTGCTGCAGTTTTAATAATATGATATCCCTGCATTCGAGTTACAGTACTCCCATAAAAAAATAGCAGTTAACAATCTTAGTCAGGGGTGTGTGGAGACTTTTGAAGATGGCCAGCAATAATTACCACAGTACACAGATTATCAAAGGTAACAATACATTTTAATACAGCTAGAAGAAGCTAAAACTTATAATGCTAATACATACAGTACTTAGGGTGAGGGTACCTGTCAAACGATTATTTTTCAATATTTGTAAAAATATAAATAAATAAATTACATGTGAATGAACAACAGTGTAACAACATGGTGTATATCAACAGTGTAATGTTATACAGTATATAGATCTGTATATATCACTAAGAACTCTAAACACAAACTACAATATTGTGCAGATAATAAGTCACAGTATCATGGCTGAGAATTAGACACCCAACCCATGCCTCAGAAAACAAAGGATTTGATGACATTTAGGTCCATCCTCGACCATTATCAACTCGTGTGTTACAAAAAGAGATGTAGAGAAAGACAACTTATAAGGAAAGAGTGAGGTGAAAGCTGAGAAGGTAGGGTATATTAATAAGGTAGAGGTACTCTAACTAGACGGGCTCACCATAGCCCGTGCTACATGGACATTTTGTTCTGAGTAGCTAAATCTAAAACAACAACATACACTTACTGAAAAGTTTGAAATAAAGCAGAAGTTTGGGAATAAGGTAGAATGAGAATAAGGTAGATTATGAGAATAAGGCAGAAGTATGGGAATAATGCAAAAATGTGGGAATAAGGCAGATCTATAGGAATAAGGCAGATGTATGGGAATAAGGTAATGTATGGGAATAAGGTAGAAGTATGGGACAAAGGTTACAATATGGGACTAAGATTGAAATATGGGACTAAGGTTGAAATATGGGACTAAGGTTGAAATATGGGACTAAGGTTGAAATATGGGGCTAAGGTTGAAATATGGGACTAAGGTTGAAATATGGGACCTAGGTTGAAATATGGGACTAAGGTTGAAATATGGGACTAAGGTTGAAATATGGGACTAAGGTTGAAATACAGGAATAAGGCATAGGGTTTGTACAGTACTGTATTTTTTCAGTGTCACAGAGAAAGTACAGTACTGTATTTAACCGTCTTTAGAGCTATTGGCAGCAAAAAACAAGGGTAAGACACAGACCAAATGATGCTCTGTAACATAGGTTTATGTAAGTACGGTACTGTACATCGTATGTGTTGGAAGCTAAGATCCAAGGCACATTTTTGGCTAAAGGCCCAAAAGTTCCCTAAGCTGGGTTTTGGTGTCGTCAGGAGAAGTAACTTTGTGGCTGATAGTACGAGGATCGCTATAAATCTCGTGGTCATTACCACCTTTATCGGTCTTGTCCCCAAAGAAGTGAATGGTCTGTTGGAAGAACAAAATGAAAGATGAGATAACAAAAAATTCCTTTACAATGCTTAATATTAGCCCACACTGACAGAGCTTTAAGCTTAACTAATATGTATTAACTAATTCAATCCAGTTTTCAAATTACTGCACGCCAAGTTACATTTGCTGCAGGACAAATTACCTATATTAAAAGAGGTAATCAAAATACATCTTCTTATTACAAAACATTTAGAAAAAGATACGTATGATACCAATACTGTACAATATTCCCAAACATCACATTTGATTGATTTTTAATATGTGTAATAAGAAATTCAGACACGATATGTCATAGCTTGGAAACAAACTGGTTGCAAACAATTACAGTGACCGCTCACTGATTCAGACCTCAGAGTAACTCTAATCTCTGGATAACTTGTGCAAAAGCGTGGCAGAGTTTGAGCATCATTTGATTCGGACTGAAATCCAAAGCTTTGTGGTCAGGTTATAAAATGACATGCAGGTGACCTATGTTTACAACACACAAATATGTACACAAGCTAAGGAAACAAAGTTGCCAAAAAATTACAACGTTCTCTTTAGCAGAATGGTAGATGACTGCAACAAATTAAATGGGAAGTACATAAGAAAAAAGGTAACTGCAGAGGGCCTATTAGCCCATACGAGGCAGCTCTTAATTATAACCACCCAATCCCATTCATATACATGTCCAACCCACATTTGAAACAATCAAGGGACCCCCACCTCCACCATGTTATGTGGTAATTGGTTCCACAAATCAACACCCCCTGTTACCGAACCAGTATTTCCCCATGTCTTTCCTAAAGTCGTTGGATGTTTGGAGTAAGGTTAAGAAATTTACTTTTGAAGAATGTTTGAAAGAAAATCCTAACCATTCCAGTTAATGAGGATGAATAGGATGGCTTAAGCTTTGAGGGATCTTGAACAAATCTACAAGAGCCATGACGGGGATTCGAACCTGCGTCCTGGAGCATCCCAGATGCTGCCTTAATCAACCGAGCTATGACTGCGTGTTTTGAGGGATCTTATTACAAGTCCATGACATTTTCAGACAGATTAGTAAGGATTTATACAAGCAGGATAATGTAGACTGGTTAGAAAAAGATGCTAATAAAAAGATAGAAAGGTTCAGAGTACATCTCTGAACACGAGTGTGTACAGAGATGTACTGGTGAGGTACAAGAAGGAAAGGAGGATCAGGAGAAAGAGGAGGAAGCAACACTACTGACTACGAAATCCAGTGATCTTATGACTTGTGTCGATAAATGAATTAAGGATATCCACAGTTAAAGTCAAGTTTGAAGTTTATCTCAGTACTTTAGGCTGGGCAAAGAGCTGATCACCAAGGAAGCCAACGAAAGAAGGATCTCTGAAAGAGAATAGTCAAGAGCAATTGTAATTACCAAAATGGAGTTAGAGGAGGAGAGCTACGTTTAAAAACAAAGTAGTTTCCAGTTGCATAGTGCTCCCGGCAGTATGGGTTCGAGTCACTTCTGGGGTGTGGAGTTTTCAGTTGCATATATGCCTGGGGACCATTCAGGCTTGTTCGCATTTGTGTTGCTCACATGGCCCCACAAAGTGAGATAATTTGATAAAATAACTATGCCCAAGATTACCATCAAAGTGACGTTGGGATGATGGGCAAATAGCCTCGGCTACCATCATCTTTTGTATGGTCACTGATAGTCGAGTGGTTAAGGTCTCCTGTACACCAGTTGCATAGTGCTCCTGGCAGTATGGGTTCGAGTCACTTCTGGGGTGTGGAGTTTTCAGTTATATATTTATTATTTTACACAGTTATATAGTTATTTATTATATATTATTTATTATATACTAATCAGAAATGTTAAAAAAGAAAAGTGAAAAGCTAAAAGAAATTCTGAGGTATAGCAGAGCAGGAAAAGACAAACACAAAAGTCTTTCAGATGCAGCACAAAGAAATTATGGAGAAGATTGGGCCACTGAAAACTGTGACAGGTCAGGTAACTGAAATGAGTAGCATTTTGAATAAATACTTTGTATTTACTAGAGAAGAACTTGATATTATGGCTACAGTTGAAAAAAATCTATATAAGAATGTGGTGTAGAAGACAAGTTGACTAGTTTAATGATTACCAAAGAGGAAATATTAAGCAAACAAAAATTAAAAACCCAGCATGTCCCCAGGGTCAAATGAAGTATATGCCAGGATTCTAAAACTAATGTAAAGAGCTTAGTGAGCCATTGTCTTGCACATTTAATAAATCAATAGAGTCAAGCACAGTACTGAAGTCATGGAGGGTTGTCAATGTGGTCGTGATTTTTAATAAAGATCACACGTGTCAAACTATCATTCAATTAGCTTATCATCTATTGTAGTAAAATGTCTTTAATCTATAATCATGAAAGTCATCTCACATCACATCAAATGGCTTCTCAAAAGTCATTTCTTTTCAGCTTGAAAAAACAGATTAATAAAGGGTTTACAGCATGGTTTTTAATGAGGGCCACTCATGCTTAACTAATTTACACCCATTATTTTCCGGTTTATTTCAAGCAATTGACAGCAACAAGGATTGTAGCATTCTATACTTTGACTTTAGTAAACCCTTTGATACTGTGACTCATGAGAAACATTAAACAAATTAAGAGACCCATGCTGTTGGTGGGGGTTACCCCTACGGTGGATTAGTGCGTGGTTATTTCAGAGACAGCAGTTAGCATCTATGAAATTAAATCCAAGTGGAAAACGGTTTTAAGTAGGGTTACATTTACAGCAAAGATATTAAAAGGTCTAGTATTGTACTGTACTATATAAGTATTGTATTGTACTGTACAGCACAACATTTTTGCACCACTGGGGGATCAAAATATTACCCTCTGCTACGAAAAAGCAAAATATTTTTAGTATATTTATACTGTACATTATACTAATACAAACCTCCTGCAAAAATCACTGTTTATATTTGTCTAAATATGTATAAATGCTATAAGAAAGTCCAGAATTTTTTGTTTAATTTTGTTATAAGTGGTAAAATTAGGCAATTCTCAGAAATCTGTATCAAATAATTTGAATTGGGTCTAGTACTGTATATGGATTTTTGAGGATGCAGTGTATATTATCTGAAAGGAATGAGTTAAATTTAAACTTATTTTACATTTTAAACAATTTAAAATGGAGATGATGTGTTTTATATGTAAAAGTATCACATCTCAAAAACTATTATAAACACTAAAACTAGTCTTTTGAGCAGAAAAATATTGCAGATTATTAAAAAAGACGAATCTAATACTGTGACTCATGAGAAACATTAAACAAATTAAGAGACCCATGCTGTTGGTGGGGGTTACCCCTACGGTGGATTAGTGCGTGGTTATTTCAGAGACAGCAGTTAGCATCTATGAAATTATTTATTATTTAAATCTTAGCAGCATCTATTATTAGTTAGCATCTATGAAATTATCTATTATTAGTTAGCATCTATGAAATTATTTATCTAAGTTTTACTTGCACATGTTCTTTAAATTTTTTTTATAATGATGTGTGTATGAGGGAATTTAAACCTTCGAGTTAATCACTTCAAAACCACTATGTAATTAGTGCTATTATCTACTCAGTATTCATGGTTAGGTTAGGTTTGGTTATGCTAAAAGTGTGTTATTCTCAAGCATAAATTAATCATATGTCAAATAAACTTACATTGAAATCCTTTTCCACAAAGCGTAAACAGTAAGTCTTGTCCCAACCTTTTGGAAACACGTCAAAGCTAATCTGACCACCTGACAAATATAAAATTGAATTAGTGAGTAAATATTTGCAGACAAATTCAATAAAATCAAAGGATAAAAAATAACTATACTGTATTTGTATAATTTCCTAATCAAAATGAACTTAATATTGTGCCAATCCACATCAGGAGGGAGACCTACAGAATACAAATTAAGAACACATTTTTGTTAGACAGCTGGAAAGAAATGATATATACTTTATGAAATGATAATAATATAATATAGAAATGATAATAATACTTTAACTTGTATATAAAGTATGTACAATGATAAACAAAAGACGCTCTCACACTGAACAGTAATGCATTACAAACAACCAAGCATTACCACCCCCCCCACAGCAATCACCTACGGAAGCTGCCCACAGGTTCATAAGACAAGATGTATACTGATCCTTGTGAATTATATATTGTACAGTGCAAACACATTTGCTCCCTCCTTATAAACTATTGCAGCTGAATTTGTTCCTTGCCATGACCTGTGTGATGTTCACACACAATTCCTGTTACCTCACTCTCAATTATTAGTCCTTCCATCATCTTCCTGGCCTTCCTCTCTACCTCCTCCCCCTCAAATTACCTAACACTTTCTTCCACATCTATCATCATTCATTCGCTCAGCATCCATAAATTGTCATTACAATCCCTTCAATTTTGCAGTTTCTCAACTTTTGCACTCATCTCCATGACATTCATTCCTTTCAGTGACACCCTCCTATCGTGTTACACTTGAAAAATATAATTAAAATAACTTCTGAAATTTATTTTAAAATTTTTGAACAAATATTTATGAAGGCATAGACTTGCTCTGCCACAAATATTCCGTTATACAGCATTACATCCCAGCTGATCACAACACTCATACATTTCAAAATGGAATCCTTGTTACAACTGGATTTCCAGTAAACTCTCAGCTCTAGAGCAGATTCCACTGTAACATACAGACATGCAGAGGAACGAATGATCTTACCATTTACTTTATGTTCTAGTATTCAAATATATTATGAATGATGTATTCATAAATGACTTACCTATAGAGAAAACTAAACCAGAATCAGGAAACTCTGCCTCTAAAGCTTTCACAAACTTTTCTCGGACATGGTGCTCCTGAAAAAATATAAAAGGCATACTGTACGTATACAGTAATTGACTAATACAATACAACACACTCAATTAACTCAATAAAACTTTCCAAACAAATAATTAACTGATATTATAAAGTATACAAGTGAGAACATGAGGAATACGACCAAAGCAAACTACCTTTCAGGAATTTAATTATCATTTAAGCCAGAGCCCACAATTCATTAGGAACGAGGCACTTCCAACTTACATAACGTCTACAATATGAGATTTGTGTACCTGTAGCAACTGAGGCAGTGTTACACATCACCTTCCAGCCCCCAGTCCCAAACCAGCTTACTGCTGAATAAACTGATTAACTAACTGCCTATGTCCAGGATATGAGGAAGGGAAATAATACTATTGTACCTGCGAAACTTTACAGTACATTTCATAAGCAAGAATTATAGAAGTGAACAATTAGACATAACCTATAATACTCTTGTCTGGAACCTGTAGGTGTGGGACCGGGACCTCCACCTCCCGGGGCTCGTGCGGCTCGGGCTCTGCTTCAGGAAGCCGGGGTCGTTCCTATGCTTGATGGGGCGGTTCTTCTCCGGCCATGACCACGGCGGTCTCCGGGTTTGGAATCCCTATGACTTTTTCATCAACTTCGAGGTCAACTCCGGAGCTCACAGTTCCTGTAACGGCGCTGGAACCAATTGTATTGGCATTTGCTTTTCCAATGGAGACTTTAGGCGTAGTGGAGAGGGGGGAGACCTGCTGCATGGGTAACAGCTTCTCCTCCGTATCAACCTACCCTGGCTTTGTGCCCAGCAGAGGTAGTCTCCCGAGACTGATGGATGCCTTTTACTAGCTTTGTACTTTTGCGCGGACAATCTATGCGATGGCATTAGTGACGTTTGCTTGTTTTAGTTTGAGAGTTCTGCCTCCCTGTTCGGCTTATAGGTAGCAATTTTTACCATGTGGGGTTTGTTTTGTTACACATACCTTTCTTGGTGCCAACCCGTCAATGGCAGATATGGAATGTTTCCTAACACATGGGGGTTTCCATAGGCCATTGCTTCCTTAGCCTCTCTGAGGGGAGGCCAGGTTCTGGTTCATGGTCTCCGGTAGGCAAAAGAATTCCAATCAACTGATGCCACGGTCTAATACTTACATAATCAGCCCAGTAAGCTACAAATATTAACACGTTGATTAACATATACTATATATTCATTTGTTAAAAATATGAATGGTATGAATTTACCTAGTTAAATCATAACTCATTTAACTAAAATTATTTAAGACTTCAGCATTAAGACAGATGTCAACTAATATAATGGGGTTAAATTTACATAATAACTGTTAATGCCTTTACTGATAGTTATTGTCTTATTATTCATAACTTTTTAAAGAACTGGTAAATTTTAGGATTAATTTTGACACATTTCAGTGTTCCTCGAAATATAGTATCAAACAATTACGTTCCTGGAAAGTCATTTAATAGGATTTTGCCTATCAAACCGTATTTTTGCATAGACTTCCCTTATATAATTAAAAATACTATATGTTCCTACTGAAAAATAGTCTGCACAAAGGAAAATTCCTATTTCAATCCAGAATGAGTGGAATTTGTAATTCTATAAATGATAACCAGACATAGTCTTTTTCAAACCAAGTTCAATGATTTTCCAAATGTCCAAAACACTTTCTTTGGCTTAAACAAAAATTATTTTGTGAAAACTCAATTAAATTAATATTTAAGGAGATATGGTCTAATATTCATTCTCAGAATAACAATTGTAGCACCTCCACAGGGACAAACTTTTGACCTCCAATTAAGGATATAATTTTCAAAATCAAAACCAGCTATATATAAACATTTTCAAATTAGGTACAGTGACTCTCTCATGCCTCCCAAAATTCTTGATTTTCTACACATCTTTTATATGTAGGCAGAGCTTATCAGGGGACCACAAAGAAATCCCCTCAGCCAACCACCCCATCACTCAAGACAATAATTGTTCTGCTTGTACGAAACTTATCTTTGGTGTTCAAATTATCTTATGGAAAAAGTATGAAAGTTACTTACTATTTAATTTTTACACCTATATAAGTGTATCATGTGCACCTCATCGCCTATATTTTTTTTATAGAAAACATGGAGAATAAACATTTCAGGCAACATTGAGGGGGGAATTTGAGAGGCCCAGAAAGTTTATGATTATGAAAGGGCAGATTATGAAAGTATTGAGACATGAGTATATTGTACAGTGTATCCATTCTGAGCACAACACGCTCAAAAGGAAACCAGCTATACAGTACAGTATTTTATTTTAAACAATAGCTTCAAATAAGAATGAATAGAAATTTACAGATTCAGGATATATTGAAATTACAAAATACAGTGGAACCTCAGTTTTCGTATGCCCCTGTTTTCATATTTTTCGGGTCTCGTACTCAATTTCTTAAAAAAATTTGATTCGGTACTCGTTGTTTGCCTCAGTTTTCGGAGTTTGTTTATACACGTACAGATTCACTGAGCACGTGGCACTTCAGTTTACAAGTGTCTCCTGCCTAGTGATGATTGCGTTTGAATTCTTTGTGAAGAATTTCATTGTTTTTGTGCTTTTTTTGGTTTCTGAACATAAAAGTTCTTATTATATATCATGCCATGGGTTCCAAGAAAGTCAGTGGTAATGTTCAACCTAAGAAAATAGTTGTGAGGATGATGATAGAGGAAAAACAAGAGATCATTCATAGTGAGACAATGTGATGTCTCACTACAGACAAAGTGTTAAAACGGAAGGAAAAACAAGTGTCTATGGACTGACTCTTAGTAAGACAAGCAAGCAGTGAGCCACAACTAGGTCTTACTGGTATGCCTTCAAAACGTAAGAGAGAGAATCCCAGAAATGTCATCACTGCTGTTATAATGGAAGGGGACTCCCCTTCCAAACACTAACACCTCTCCTCATCCTCCACCTTCCTCACTGTCTTCCATATGCCAACAAGAGTCCTCTATAAAGGTAAGGTATCAGAGTATTATTCCATATAAAATAAATTTTTTTAGTTAATATATTTGGGGGGTTTGGAAAGGATTAATTCAATTTACATTATTTCTCATGGAAAAATTTGTTTCAGTTTTGTATTTTTCGGTTTTGTACTGTCTCTGGGAACAGATTAAATACGAAAACTGAGGCAACCTCTGTATTGTATACATAAACAATTGCTTACTTTATCATATTCACCAAACTGGTCGCGTTCTTCCTGTGAACAACTTCGTCCAACTGGACAAACGTTGATGAGACCATTGCGGAATTCAATGAATGTTCCACGCTTCACAGGCAGGGTAATATCAGACATGTATCGCAGCGAAAAGTTAATGAACTTTTGGAGCTTCTCTTCTCCCATGTGGTTTTGAATACTCTGTAAAATTTAATTATTAAATGTCTATTAATTACCTGTCACACAACACTTAATGTTCGTTTACTTTACATCCTAAATGAAGAGTTGATGAAACTTACAAAACTGCATCTATTATATGATAACATGCATTTATATCAATCATTAGATATATTCTGGAAATAAGTTTGAAAAAAAAATGCAGGACATGTACAGGTGTGAAAGAATGAGAAGCCAATAGTCTCATCTAATATCTTACGGAACAAGACAGTTACATGTGAAATTACCCTCAATTTTTCAGTTATGTCAAAGAGATACCGTAGTTATTAAATGTTAAAAATCTAAAAAATGTGGACTGACACTGTGAAAAGCTCCTCTCTGAGCAAGATATTATGATGCTCCAGGAGGAACTGTTGATCCACAGTAGATTAAGTGTCGTTTCATTCTTAGTAAAGAAATGGGCTAAAAAAAAATTAGCTGTGGGCTGGGCACACTATTTCCCTGCATTTGTTCAACCCAAAACTGTTAAAAATCTTTGAGAAGTTAAGAATTTAGTGAGCCCAGATAGGACGGTAAGTTCCCTGGATGAAGCAGACCATTGGAGAACTACTTACTACTACACCAGAAGTGACAAAAGTTGCTTGTAAGTGAATATCGCAGGTGATTAACAAAATCTTGAATGTCAAGAAACCATCCCAGAAACTGAGACTGTCAAATGAAAATATTCCTGTGCCTATGCCTGCACTTTTACTGCTGCCTCATAAGGAACACCGAGACACAATGTCAGAGAGAGGGTAGAACCCAGCCCCCCTCCTCCCACACACTGCAACTGTCACATGGCCATGGGTATAAACAATTAATATTCCAATAGGGCAAATGCAGAAAGCGATAGCAGTGACACACTGCATCTAAAAATTCTCTATTGCACTGACTTAAAACATCCATTATAATTCATTTTTAATTTCTCTTTTTTTTTTGGTTTTAAATAAGGACAAATTTAATTCAAAACTTCAAGTACATTTATAAACAAAACACCTGGATTTTTACTAGACACAGTAGCATGTCTTTATAACCAAATGCTGGTTATAAAGACGTTATTAGGCCCAAAATTAAGTAAACAGACTAATGCCCCAATAGTCAGCCGCAGTAGTCAGTCATAAAGCCTTACAACTAACCCTAACATTCCTATTTTTGCCACCAAAATGGAGAATGAAAAGTCAACCATGGGCAAGCCTTGCATTATAAAACTTCCCTGCTAGATAGAATGCCACTATTGTCCAAACAGTAGACTAATGACTGGTTACCATACCAAGGATAAGGCGGAAGGCTGTTGCTAGGCATCCTGCATAACTTTAGTACTGTACTAACCTGTTTTCTTACACACCTTTGAACTTCAGTCTTCTGAAAACCAAAACATGGAGCCTTTTCTTGATCTGACTGATACTCATTTCCCTTTCTCAAGTTGATAATTTTCAAGACAAGTTTTGCCTTTGTATTACATTAAGGGAGGGAAGGGAGACCAGGTAATGCCACTGGAGTGAAACTAAAATGGACTACCAAGGCTCAGAAGATGACAAAATTGAAAAAAAGGGTGGTTGGCTGAAAAGGTGGAAAAGGCCAAGGCTGAAAAAGATGAAACCCTCAGATGCAAGTACAGTATTGATGTAAACAAGGGAAACTCAAGATCCAAGCCCATTAACTCTTCATGTAATTTGATTGGTTGTTAGGCTAGATTGAATAAACCACTGGTGATCATGTTGCAAGAGTTGTCGTTTTTATTCTGGCCGATTTGGCATCAACTCCAGTAACTCCTAAGCCCCATAAAGTGGTACCACAGAGACAATGAGATTATTGTTGACCAAACCACACACTGGAAAGTGTAAAGACGACGTCGTTTCGGTCCGTCCTGGACCATTATCAAGTCGATTGTGATAATGGTCCAGGATGGACCGAAACGTCGTCGTCTCTTCACTTTCTAGTGTGGGTTCATCAACATTTTTCAGGAACGTTATTGAGACTACATCTGCAAATGAGATTATTGTTGTTGTGTTATTCCTGCCTGACTGTCCATTCAGCGTAAGGAGGAGTAATGGATCAATATACTACTTCTAGGAGCAGCAGGATATTTCAAGGCTCAGATATCTAATAAATCAAGACAAATTATCATACACGTTTCAAAATCACCATCAGAACTCTGAGAAACATATGGGCTCACCTCTTTACTGATAAGTTTACCATTCTGATAAGCCACTAGACCATTCTCAGCAAAAACATATTCAAATTTCATTAGTGCTGTAAAAGAAAATAAGTGCAAGGTGAGAATAAATAAAACTAATAACCATTCAAACTTTTTTTTAAGACATCTACAAAATATATCTTTATCAATAAAAGTAATTATCAGAGGAAAAGTTATATTAGTGTTTTATTTCAATTTCCTTGTAAATAAAGAGCATATTATTTACCAACACAATTGAAACTTGAAATATAAAAAAATTAAGTAGAATGTCAAACACATTTTGATTACATATATATTGCTATAAATAATACTATGCTATACTATTTTGATACTATAATAATAATAAAATAATAATACATTTGCTATAAGAAAATTCTGAAATATTTGATCATGAATAGTGAAATGCCTCCATAGAGTACCTGGGTAATCCCGATTATCCGTGAATTACGTTATATTGTCAAAATTTTGGAGGGGATACTCATCATACAACAAAATTAAATAATATATATAAAAATGCTTAGGTTTGGTTTCAGATATTACATGTTGTTAAGCATGAACTTACACTAATACAGTAATTTATTGTGTTTTGTATAAAATACTAAAACATTCCCTCTCCAATGAAAGTGGAAAATGGGGGACTATAATGTACTGCACAGAATATAAAAACAAATATATAACTTAAAATTTTGTAATATACATTACTCAACAGCACTGATTTACCATGAAAATAAATGCCCATTACAAGAAATCGCCAACAAAATGCTTCTTTTCTGCTAGTACTGTACTGTATGTGCGCTGAAAATATTTCTAAAATACATACAGAAGTACACAAAATATTTCATATTTAGGTCATTAAAAAGCTCATCATCATATCAATGAATGGGTCTACAGTACACACTTACCATCCATACCACCAATTTGCTCTGCAATTTTCTTCAAATCTGAGCCTCCCACAAGACCACATACTGCTTTATCCTTTACTTGTGTCATAAACTCATACATATCATCGCTGATTATCTGAAAAAGAATCAGGTTTTTTGTTTATGCATATGCATACTAGAAAAAAATTCAGATTGTGGGCAGAGAAGGGTTAAGTGTACCCTTTACATTGCTGCTAGAGAATGGTGTCCCAAAGAATTAATGGATGTGTAGCTATATTAGCATATTCACAATCACCCTAAAAAACAGCTTAGAGGTCCATACAAACAAAAGTCATAATAACGTGATACAGTATATATCAAATGAACAAATCCACAAGGGCCCTGACGAGGGTTTGAACCTATGCCCTGGATGTTCCCAGATGGGCTCTAGTCAACTGTACCGCGCCATGGTAAAAGAATTGCAACCTGGAGTGCTACTGTCCCAATGAGGATCTGCAACATTCCACTGAAGCATAACCGGGGTTTCACACAATTCCCCCATGCACTCGGGCTCTGTCAACCAAATAGTTCTGCCTCTGACTTCCTTCAAACCTTACTTCAATACACACACAAATCACAATAACATGATATATGAAATGAACAAATCCACAAAGGCCTTGATGAGGGTTTGAACCTATGCGCTGGATGTTCCGAGACGCACTCTAGTCAACTGTATCAACAGAGGTCAGTTGTGCTGGCAACTTAGAAGTTTTTAATTTGAACCACCATCGAGATGGTGTTGGCTATTAATTTGATTTTAGCTCGTTATCAGACAATACATTATTACTACTGCATATCCCAACAGCTTGCTGTAATAACTTGACTGGCTTACAGACAATCGGCTTCAGTATATGAGAGAGCTCTCTCATTTGGTATGCGACAGCTTTGAGAAAAGTATACAAATGACAAAGTTAGAGCAGCCATACTTTGAACAAAATTTAAGTGATTATGTGCAATATTTGTACGTAATTCACTTTGCTCCAGGAACAATCCTGGTCATAGTTTATTGGTGAATTTTGTCAAGACTCGCTAACTTGTCTAATTTGTTGCACTGTGCAATACCGTATTATGGAATATTGGTGCGAGTAAAATTTTAGTTT
Source organism: Procambarus clarkii (assembly GCF_040958095.1). Classification (NCBI taxonomy): domain Eukaryota; kingdom Metazoa; phylum Arthropoda; class Malacostraca; order Decapoda; family Cambaridae; genus Procambarus; species Procambarus clarkii. Next base: position 16,013,257 of record NC_091237.1, on the reverse strand, counting down.
GTGGACATTTTTATTAACATTTTATATATATCTTGAGATGATTTCGGGGCTTAGTGTCCCCGCAGCCCAGTCCTTGACCAGGCCTCCTTTTTGTTATACATCCCCCAGGAAGCAGCCCATAGCAGTTGTCTAACTCCCAGGTACCTATTTACTGCTAAGTGAACAGGAGCATCAGGAAAAAAGAAATTCTGCCCATTTGTTTCCGTCTCTGGTGGGAATCAAATGCGGAACTTTAGGACTACAAATCCCGAGCACTGTCCACTCAGCCATCAGGCCCTTTTCTTGGCCTGTATATAAGACGGATCCACAGCGCAGATCTTATCGAAATTTTTAAAGTACTGAACAAGTTGGATGTTGATGCAGACATTTTCCTCAAAGGGTCAGATGTAACACAAACAAGGAGCAATGGTTTCAAGCTCAACAAGCTTCAATGTAAGACTGAGAAGAGATGTTCTTCTACCCACAGGGTTATTAACCCATGGAACTGCCTACCCTGATGATCTTTTCCAAATCCATCTGGAAAAGATCATCAGGGCAAATGGGGGACATATGACAAGCCGCCAGCTTCCTGTCCTCGTCGAGGCCACTAGTGATAGTGGCTCTCAGGTAAATATAAATTTTTCACAAAATTGTTAGGAAAATCAGGCTTTATATCACATGGAAAAGCATACATTTGATACACGGAACACTAAGAGAAATCATGGATAAGAAATCTACACTACATAGAGCCATTAATATGCAATGTGCTTCAGGCAATTGTCATGCAATAATTAATCCTGCATACAAGATCTAACCAATTAGGCACAATACATACAAACCTAACCAAGCCTGACCAACTGAACCTTGTGTACTAAACCTCACCCATCGAACTTTACCAACCGAACCTTGTGTACCAAACGAACTTTAACCAACCGAACCTTGTGTACGAAACCTTACCTATCGAACTTTACCAACCGAATCGTGTACTAAACCTCACCCATCGAACTTTACCAACCGAACCTTGTGTACCAAACCTCACCTATCGAACTTTACCAACCGAACCTTGTGTACCAAACCTCCCCTACTGAACTTTACCAACCTCACCTTGTGTACCAAACCTCACCTATTGAACTTTACCAACCGAACCTTACCCACGTAACTTTCCTTATTATTACGTATTACCTGCCTCAAACGCTATATGTGTGCTAGTTGCTTTACAACAACATAAGAACTCTTGAATACATAAATAAAGCAAAAATTAAACCCTGAACCTTGTCTACTGAACCGAATGCTAACCTTAATTATTACACAATATAAAGACATCCTCGAGAAAGTAGACAATATAAAATATATATATATATTTTCCCCCACTATAATAATTTTCCATTGTCGTTGACAGAAAGCCTAGCTTGGGCTTATCGAGTCCCCCCCCCCTATTCTATAGGCTTAACTATTGACCTATCCCCAGGATGCAACCCACAAATTGTCTAACTTGTAGGTGAACAGGAGTATTAGGTGAAATGTAACGTGCTCAATCGTTCGTGTCCTGTCCTGAGGATTGAACTGCCCACTTCGAGTCTGAGCCGAGCACGTAGACCACTGTGCTACCGAAACCCCTAATATGGCCTGAAACTTTAATATAAATTATTAATATTTTAATCTAATAGAGAGAGATTGCTTGGACTTGACCGACCTTCCTGGGGGCGGTGAGCGTGCCGTCAACGTCAAATAAGAGTATCATCCCAGGATTTCTGGCCATTTTGGACAAGTGTTTGACGGACCTGAAGACCGCCACGTTGGTCCTGACGCGGCAGGTCACCTCGTACACCCCATGTTAAACTATTACTAGTCACTTCGTTCACAGGACGGCGCGCGCCACAAAATAAATCAAATATTTATTCAAGTAAAAGTACAATACATATATACAATATTAGTTACACACACAATGTGTAGATTTCTAGACAAAGTTAGTACATACTATGCCTAAAGCCACTAATACGCACAGCGTTTCGGGCACATATTTTTACCATTTCGGACACAAAACTTGCGCGTTTCGTATATAAAATAATTCATTGTACTCGCCTAGTTGAGCTTTGGCATGTCGGGGGACAGGAAGCCAGAGTGTATGTATACACTTTTTGGCTTTTATCAATTTAAAAAACATGCCCAAAAGTACATACAGTATTGTACTTTTACTTGAGTAAACATTTTATTTATTTTGTGTGGCGCGCTGTCCTGTGTACGAAGTGTACCCGTTTAACATTGGGGTGTACGAAGCCTGGGGTGTACGAGGTGACCTGCTGCGTCAGGACCAACGTGGCGGTCTTCAGGTCCGTCAAACACTTGTCCAAAATGGCCAGAAATCCTGGGATGATACTCTTATTTGACGTTGACGGCACGCTCACCGCCCCCAGGAAGGTCGGTCAAGTCCAAGCAATCTCTCTCTCTATTAGATTAAAATATTAATCATTTATATTTAAGTTCCAGGCTATATTGCCCTGGTGACTCTCTATTACTCCCTTATCTATCCTTATCTCAACTATGGTATTTGTGCTTGGGGTTCTACTACCCAAAATCACTTACGTCCTCTAATTACCCAACACAAAGCCGCTATTAGAACAATATCCAACTCTGGCCCCAGACATCACTCGGTACCCCTACTCAAATCTCTTAATATGTTAGATATTAAGTCACTGCACATTCTCTCATGTGTATTATACATATATAAAACGCTAAACTATAATGCCAATCCTGATCTTAAAAGCTTCATAGAAGGTTGTAACAGAACCCATGAGCACCACACCAGAAATAAATACAGTTTTGATATTCCTAGAGTACGACTTAATCAAACTAGAAATGCTCTGCAAATCAAGGGGCCCAGAATGTGGAATGACCTTCCCAACCATGTTAAAGACTGTACCTCTCTCAACCAGTTTAAGATAAAAACTAAACACTACCTAATAAATTCCCTGTAATCTACCTCACTCCTCTATTGTCAACCCATGTCTGTTATTTTCTTTTTTTTTTTTTTTAATCAACACTGTTTGTCAACCTATTGTATTTGTGCTGCTTTTTCAGTCATGTTCCCCCTTTTTTTTTATCTTTATTTGTATTTGTTCTCAACATCTTTTATTCTTTATGCTCAATTAGTATTAAGTTCTAGATATTAATGTTTTCTTGCCCGAAACGCATTGCGTAATAGTGGCTTTAGGCATTGTATGTACTAGCTCTATCTATATATCAATCCATTAATGTAACATCACTTGTATGTATATACCTTACCTGAATAAACATCTGAATCTGAATCTGAATCTGATTAGGGATTCTGTAGCACAGTGGTCTACGTGCTCAGCTCACAATCGAAGGGGGCAGTTATATCCTGAGGACAGGACAGGAACGGTTCAGCATGTTACATTTCACCTAATACTCCTGTTCACCTACGATCGATCGTAATGTCTGTTACATGCTGCAATATTTAGTTATCACTTTATTAAAGCTTTTAAATAATTAACACTTCACTTTTTGGGTAGATTAAAGTTGAAACAGAATGTCATAAGCAGGGCTGGTGTTATGAACAAAGATGATTTATTAAATTGATTTATTTAGGTATTGTATGTACTACCTCTATCTTTAAATCAAACAGAATATTTGTACTGTAATTCTGCAACTAGGTATGTACTTTTCCTAAACAAATTATTATTATTATTATTATTATTATAAATGGGTGTGGAGCCTTTAGCTGATCTTTCCTGTGATTGGCTGTTGTTGTGAATGTCAACAAAGAATTTCTACCAATGAAATACAAGCACAGGAATTCTTGCCTCAGCCCAACAACCCGCCTTATGGGCTGCTGCTCGGCTATTGATAGTGCTATGTCGAGCTAACAGCTGCATTTTGAAGGGTGGCGTCTTGATAGTTTAATTTGATGTCAACAGATGGCATAAGCTGTATTATTATTACTTCCGAACTCCCTTTTAAACACTGATCCACAAATCCACATTATGATAAGTTTTTATGGCATGCTGGCATTAGGTAACTGGAGTTATGCAATTACTTTTTTATTTTTTATCTACTGTTAAGGATATCATCATGGAACAAAGACTTTTTTTATCTTTATTTAAGAAAATACAATATAAATCATATATACCTAAGTTTTACAAGGTAATACTACATTACATATACAGTAGTATAATTCTCAGTAAACAAGTGTTTCATTATCACAGAACATGATCTTTAAAACCCCTAAATGGTATACTTATTTTTCTTTAAATGATTTACAAAATTGGAGATTATATTTACATTAATTTACAGGGGAAATTATTACATTTATATATATTTTATATAATTCTCAGTAAACAAATTTTCCATATCATCAACAAACATGAGCCATAAACCCCAAATGTTATACCTGATCCTGCCTCACAAGAACTTCAATATTTTGTTTACTGAGTAAACCTCCTGCCTGCCTATCCACACACAGTAACCCTCCTGCCTTCCTATCCACACACAAAAAATGTAATCAGAAAGTAACATAATTTTTGTATTCTTAATTTTCTTCCATTTTATGTCAATATGAAACATTAAAAACCTTATTAACTCCACTCTAATACTGGGTCCACATAAAGCTTTAAGAGTGTCTCTAATCCAGTTTACAAGAACAACTTTCTGCCTACAGAAATAAAATATATGCATATTATTCTCAATTTCAGTACATTGGTACATCAACAACCTATCATTAGTAGGAAGGGTCTCATGAATATAGTGATACAATAGCTCACGTTGTTTTGGGGCAATACATTTAATTAACATGAAGGTTTGTTTGCTCATATTACTTGCCAGCTAAAGAGTGGATATGCCTCAAAATTCAAAAATCAAATTCAAAAGCCTCTACTCTAAGAACTATATTTGGTAGTATAACATCATGCACTTGTTTACTGTTCATCATTAGAAAACCTTCAATATTACAAATCCGCCTGAGAACATCAATTGCACATGAATAAAAGTGTGGTGAAATAATGGCAAGGTCAGTATACTCTGGCATATGTATCAAGGTCAGTATACTCTGGCATATGTATCAAGGTCAGTATACTCTGGCATATGTATCAAGGTCAGTATACTCTGGCATATGTATCAAGGCCAGTATACTCTAGCATATGTATCAAGGCCAGTATACTCTGGCATATGTATCAAGTAGCTAACACATAATTTACAAAAGTAATTTCCTAGCGCATTTACACTATTACTCTGCATTATCTCCTTTCTAAAGGTAACACATAAGATTGGCAAAGACTTATGGTACACATTCAGTATTCCAGTGTAGGCTGCTGATCCCTGCCTCTCTATATGCACTAGGCGGATAGGCATAGAGAACCGCCTACCCGCTGAAGCCGTAAATGCCAAAATTCTATTGGGTTTTAAAATACAGCTGGAAATATATATATATATATATATTATATATATATATATATATATATATATATATATATATATATATATATATATATATATATATATATATCACATATATTATAATTATATAAGAATAATATCCACTATCTCTTGAGAGAGAGAGAGGACGATTTCCCCCTTGACCACTAGTACACACGAACGACTCACTCGCCCTTGACCACCAGTACACACGAACGACTCACTCGCCCTTGACCACCAGTACACACGAACGACTCACCCGCCCTTGACCACAAGTACACACGAACGACTCACTCGCCCTTGACCACCAGTACACACGAACGACTCACTCGGCCTTGACCACCATCACAAACAAACAAATAAAACACGGCTTTGAATTTTTTCCACAAGGAATCGTTTAAATAAATAATAAAATATAAACCGACCAATTAATTTACATTGTAATTATTATATAAAAAATCCGCATTGGCAAATCACGTTTTAGAATTTCATAATAGAGCTGAACAGAAAATATAAAAATTTCCTGACTGAATGCCCACTTCATGGTGATCGGATTTCATTAAATTTCCGTCATTAGCTCGATGGGGGAAATATCTCTGAAAAACTTTTGTTTAATTCGATAAAATCTCTCATTATGCTAATTACATTTAAATAGGTATTAAGTGCTCCCAAAGTTACCTTGCTAGGGCCAGATTCACGATTCACTTACGCAAGCACTTACGAACGTGTACATATTTCCTCAATCTTTGACGGCTTTGCTTACATTTATTAAACAGTTTACAAGCATGAAAACTTCCCATTCAACTGTTGTTATTGTTATAAACAGGTCCCTGTTGCTTCGGAGCTCTTTAACTGTTTAATAATTGGAAACAAAGCCGCCAAAGAGTGAGAAAAGATGTACAGGTTCGTAAGTGCTTGCGTAAGTGCTTTCGTGAATCTGGCCCAAGGGCAGGTTCATGGTCGGTTGGTCTGTGCCCCTTTTGTGTACTACAGAAAATGTGGTTTATATGCCAATAGGATAATCTAATGTTTTAGGTCTGCGTGAGAAAAATAAACCAATATTTTAGGTCTGTGTGAAAAAATAAACTAATATTTTAGATCTGTGTGAAAAAAATAAACTAATATTTTAGGTCTGTGTGAAAAAAATAAACTAATATTTTAGGTCTGTGTAAAAAAAATAAACTAATGTTTTAGGTCTCTGTAAAAAAATAAACTAATGTTTTAGGTCTGTGTGAAAAAATAAACTAATGTTTTAGGTCTGTGTGAAAAAATAAACTAATGTTTTAGATCTGTGTGAAAAAATAAACTAATGTTTTAGATCTGTGTGAAAATATAAACTAATATTTTAGGTCTGTGTGAAAAAATAAACTAATGTTTTAGGTCTGTGTGAAAAAATAAACTAATGTTTTAGGTCTGTGTGAAAAAATAAACTAATGTTTTAGATCTGTGTGAAAAAATAAACTAATGTTTTAGGTCTGTGTGAAAAAATAAACTAATATTTTAGGTCTGTGTGAAAAAATAAACTAATGTTTTAGGTCTGTGTGAAAAATAAATAAATAATATTTGCTAAACCGTTTATTACATTGTAGCCTTTTTTTGTTTGAAGATAAATTAATAGTTTGTTATTGTTTTGGGCGATAAATGGTGTTTGTAATGAAAGTATAAGAGCGGTTGATGATCCAGTTATTGTCTTGGGTATTTTAGTAGATGAAGTTTCGTTGTTGGTAACAATAATTACAATAATAATAACAATAACAAAACAATAATAATATTATTAACATTAATAACAATAATAACAATGATAATAACAATAACAACAACAGTAATATATTATATAAAGATGCACAGAGGAGCATGTAACAGAGGCTACTGTGGTAGGTGGTGTAACAGAGGCTACTGTGGTAGGTGGTGTAACAAGAGGCTACTGTGGTAGGTGGTGTAACAGAGGCTACTGTGGTAGGTGGTGTAACAAGAGGCTACTGTGGTAGGTGGTGTAACAAGAGGCTACTGTGGTAGGTGGTGTAACAAGAGACTACTGTGGTAGGTGGTGTAACAGAGGCTACTGTGGTAGGTGGTGTAACAAGAGGCTACTGTGGTAGGTGGTGTAACAAGAGGCTACTGTGGTAGGTGGTGTAACAGAGGCTACTGTGGTAGGTGGTGTAACAGAGGCTACTGTGGTAGGTGGTGTAACAGAGGCTACTGTGGTAGGTGGTGTAACAAGAGGCTACTGTGGTAGGTGGTGTAACAGAGGCTACTGTGGTAGGTGGTGTAACAGAGGCTACTGTGGTAGGTGGTGTAACAGAGGCTACTGTGGTAGGTGGTGTAACTGTATATTATATAAACCTACTAATTACGCCCAGGGTTTTGCCCATAATTTAAAATAATAAGTGCAATTAGTTTTGAATTTATTAGTGCAACACTTTGGCCTTTTCTAGCTCTGAGCCTCAGTTTCAGCACAAGTTTCTTCCAGTTTCCTGTTTCCCCCAGATTCTCCAGGTTCCTGTTTCCCCCAGATTCTCCAGTTTCCTGTTTCCCCCAGATTCTCCAGGTTCCTGTTTCTCACAGTTTCATGTTTCTCCCAGTTTCAGTGCCTCTCCAGCTTGTCCACTCTCTCTGGTAATGTTGTAACGCCACAAACATTTTATAGCAAAGCATTAGAAATGTTTTTCTGATGAATTAATTTTGGCTGGTCACTAATGAGATATCACAATATGCTGGCTCGTGTGTGTGTGTGTATTTACCTAGTTGTATTCACCCAGTAGTGCTTGCGGGGTTTGAGCTCTGGCTCTTTGGTCCCGCCTCTCAACCGTCAATCAACTGGTGTACAGATTCCTGAGCCTACTGGGCTCTATCATATCTACATTTGAACCTGTGTATGGAGTCAGCCTCCACCACATCATTGTGTGTGTGTGTGTTGTTCGTATTGTTCACATATACTCGTGCATGACTTTAAAACTATAGTTGACGTCCAGCCCTGTCTTTCTCTCTCTCTCTCTCTCTCTCTCTCTCTCTCTCTCTCTCTCTCTCTCTCTCTCTCTCTCTCTCTCTCTCTCTCTCTCTCTCTCTCTCTCTCTGCCTTTCCTCTCTCCTTCCATTCGTCCTTCCTGCTCTGTCTTAATTCATCCTTTCCCTCTGTCTTCCCCTCCCTCTCGCCCTTCCTCCTTCTCTCTGTCTCCCCTCCCTCATCCATGTCTGCCTCTCACCCACCAGACGCATCACATTATTGTCCCTCGCCAGTAATTCCGGGTCACACACACGAGCTTTGTCTGACTCGTCAGTTCCCCCGCCCGGAATTATGGGCTCAAGGCGGGAATTACTCCACAATGCGACGCGGAAATACGTAGCAGAATGCGGGGATTAATTACAGATTGTGATCAGATGTGTTATTACCCAGGCCTTGTGTGTGTGTGTGTGTGTGTGTGTGTGTGTGTGTGTGTGTGTGTGTGTGTGTGTGTGTACTCACCTAGTTGTACACAGTGGCTCCTAAATCCTTTACACTCTCCCACAGTGGCTCCAACAGCCGTCACACTCTCCCACAGTAGCTCCAACAGCCGTCACTCTCCCACAGTGGCTCCAACAGCCGTCACACTCTCCCACAGTAGCTCCAACAGCCGTCACTCTCCCACAGTGGCTCCAACAGCCGTCACACTCTCCCACAGTGGCTCCAACAGCCGTCACACTCTCCCACAGTGGCTCAAACAGCCGTTACTCACTCCCACAGTGGCTCAAACTGCCGTTACACACTCCCACAGTGGCTCCAACAGCCGTCACACACTCCCACAGTGGCTCAAACAGCCGTTACACACTCCCACAGTAGCTCCAACAGCCGTCACACACTCCCACAGTGGCTCAAACAGCCGTCACACACTCCCACAGTGGCTCAAACAGCCGTTACACACTCCCACAGTGGCTCAAACAGCCGTTACTCACTCCCACAGTGGCTCAAACTGCCGTTACACACTCCCACAGTGGCTCAAACAGCCGTTACTCACTCCCACAGTGGCTCAAACTGCCGTCACACTCCCACAGTGGCTCCAACAGCCGTCACACTTACATAGTACCCAAGTATTCTTCGCCCTCAGTAAATTAGGAAGTAGAGACCGCAGACAGATGAGGTGTCCTCCTGGGAATCCATTATGGTAATTGAGGTCCGATTGTTACCAAATTACAGATTAAATCGTCGCCTCGTAATTACGCCAAATAAATGTGTGGTTTTGGTGGGAATTTAGAGGAAATTTGCTTGGCGGGAGTTAGTTTAGCAAGATTTTCTTTGGAAAGAGTAGGTATAACTGAAGTAGATTTAGTTTGAAGGGAGTTGGGTTGGCGGAATTTGATTTTTGGCGAGAGACTTTGGCTTTGGCGGGAGATTCAGGTTTTGGCGGGAGACTGGCTTTGGCGGGAGACTTGACTTTGGCGGGAGACTTTGACTTTGGCGTGAGTTTGGAAATAATTTCGTGTGACCGACATGTATAAACGAATGAAAAAAGTAAAAACAAAGGAGAACATTGACACATTGCAAAATAAACCAGAATCTCCGTTTTTAGTAGACTGCAAAATGGCTACTAAACTCTAATCCAGACAGACAGACACAGAGAATGCCTCAGGTTTGAGTCTTTACCCTTTAACAGATTGCAAAACAATGAACAATGTGAAAGTTAATTATTTTTGTACCTGGGTTAATGCAACCGTCAGACCTGCTGCCTTGTGTGGGTGTCCACATGTGTGTACATACCTGCATCAGCTGGCAAGGTCGCCTCCAGCTCCTGGGATCCAGATTTTCTGTAGCACGTTGCGCATTATAATAGCTTTTGACCGTCTTGCTTCTTATCTTTGCAATAGATTAGGACCCCGGAGAGATCTGTTGAGTAGATGTGGATAGGGTTACCTTACCTCGCAATGTAAGGTAACCCTACCCTATCTAAACCACTCAACAGGTAGATGTGGTCCTACAGACCACATCTACATCTACCCAACGGACCTGGGATGCCGCAGACAGCATATAACTAGTCTATAGACCTATTATTGGTTACCTCATTTCCCGCCACTCCTCGCCATTGGCTGCCTCATTTCCCGCCACTCGTTGCCATTGGCTGTCTCATTTCCGGTCACTCGACGGCCATTGGCTGCCTCATTTCCCGCCACTCGTCGTCATTGGCTGCCTTATTTCCCGCCACTCGTCGCCATTGGCTGCATCACTCCCAGAACCTAAGTGGGCAGGAAACAAGTGTAATATGTGTGTTGATGACAGTGTTGTTTCTAATATGGGAGAGTAGTTACCATTGTTGTTAATTGTTTGATTTGTCAGGGAGGTTTATTTATTGAAGGGTAGAGAAAGGGGAGGGAAAAAAAGAAGATTTGCCAAATAAAGTACAGGAAATAACATAGCGAGGACTGAAAGATCTGAACATTTTAATTGTTGTACACTTAAATCCTTCTCTGCCAATCAGAATGAAGGAAGGAACGTATGCTAGATTATAAATGGCTACCTGACGACCTTGGGTACTTTCCTGACACTTAACCTCGAGATTGGAGAGTTTTCTGAAACGTGATTGGTCAGTGGTGGCTGGTCACTTTGACAGAAAGTGGCTTCCTTGGCTTGTCAAGGGGACAAGAAGGGGTCGTTGGCTTGTCAACGGGACAGGAAGCGGACGTTGGCTTGTCAACGGGATAAGAACCGGACGTTGGCTTGTCAAGGGGATAAGAACCGGACGTTGGCTTGTCAAGGGGATAAGAACCGGACGTTGGCTTGTCAAGAGGACAAGAACCGGTATTGTCAAGGGGACAGGAATGACAACTATGTCACCTTCACTATGGCAACTGCGTGGCTTCTATTCGTGTGCCACAAGTTAGTGCGGACTGCGCTCTCCCAAAGGTCACACGTAACGTCTTTAAAAATGTATAAAAAATAACTTTGGTTTACAAATGTGTTGTAAGTGAGCATTCAGAAAGGTGCATTAATTAAACAGGAGCTTCGGTGGCATGCATGAACTAACATTTAGTCAGTGTTAATGAGGGCTAACTCGTCTGTAAGAGGACGGGCTGAAGGGGGACTTAAGTCCTGGAGGCTGTCGTAAGACCTGAAGGCTGTCGTAAGACCTGAAGGCTGTATTAAGACCTGGTAGCGGAAACCTACGCACGCATTGCTCTTCCTTTCACAGGATTTAATTTATTTCCAATTTTCTTCAGCCTTTTCACCAAAACTGGCGAGTTTCTGTCGGTTTCTTGCGGGAGATTTAGAAGTTGTCCGCAAGATTAGTATTGTGTTCCTTTGGACTCCTTGAATTCAGACACTTAAACGGACTCCATTCTTGTAGCGGTGGTTTTTCTTGGGCAGCCTAGAGGGAAGAGCCTCGCTCCTTCACACATTCATCTTCATTCATCTTCCTCATCACCACTCGTCTCACCATGATGAGTCAGCTGGGTCACTCATCGTCGTGTGAATAAAGTTTCTGAGTAGCTAGTTAATGTTATTATTTGTTGCTTTAGCCAATCATTTCAGTTCTAATGTAGTTTACACACACACTCAAATATATATATATATATATATATATATATATATATATATATATATATATATATATATATATAAGAGCGAGGGGTGACATCAGAGCGGCCCCTACTCCCCTACTTGACATTCATAGCTTTTGGCAGAATTCATCATTATTCACAAATAGATCATTTTTGACTGGAAATGTAAAGGCTGATCCTGTGTCACCTGAAAATATTTGGCCGGCAGAAGGGAGGTGGATGTTTGTTTGTTTGTTCGTCTTCACGAGCTTACAATTGCAAGCTTTAGCTCTTAAGCCCCGCCTTTTTAGCAGCTGGTGTTTACAATTGTGTCTTGTCTATCCTCTTATCTCGATTTCATCCATTTTCCTTATTTATTTACTCTCTCTTCTAGCCTCTTACTGCTTCTAGGAGCCTTTTAGGGATCTTCCAGGAGCCTTTTAGGGATCTTCCAGGAGCCTTTTAGGGATCTTCCAGGAGCCTTTTTGGGACCTTCCAGGAGCCTTTTAGGGATCTTCCAGGAGCCTTTTAGGGATCTTCCAGGAGCCTTTTAGGGACCTTCCAGGAGCCTTTTAGGGACTTTCCAGGAGCCTTTTAGCGATCTTCCAGGAGCCTTTTAGGGACCTTCCAGGAGCCTTTTAGCGATCTTCCAGGAATCTTTTAGGGATTTTCCAGGAGTCTTCCAGGGATCTTCCTGGAATCCACAGCAGTGCCATTAGCGAAGCCAGGAGATGGAATTCGGTCACATCTACCCCGGGTCCTCATGCCACTCATCCAGACGTAACTCAGTCACTCATTCAGGCGTAACTCACGTCACATCTCCCTTCTTTTCCCCCTCTATTTATTCCTTCTTGTCTTTCAATACCTCTTTTTTTACGTCCATTATTATCTTTTTGTTTGTGCTTCCTTCTCTTCTCTAGCTCTCTTATCTCCCATTCTCTCTAGAGACTCCTACTCATATCCCATCCTCTCGGTAATCAGGATCAAGTCTGACTTCAAACAGCTTTTAAAGACAATCTCATAAGGTTCTCAGACTTCGATAAAAGTCTTCTCTCCGGGGCTCCGTGAGTGCAAAGTCTTGCAGGGCGTAAAACATGGCACCGCAGCTTAATATTCCTGTGGTGTTTGTTGTGGTGTGTTGCTGTTGTGTTGTGTGTGGTGTGAGTTGTGTTGTGTGTGGTGTGAGTTGTGTTGTGTGTGTGTGTGTGTGTTGTGTGTGTGTGTGTGTGTATTCACCTACTTGTATTCACCTAGTAGTGTTTGCGGGGGTTGAGCTTTAGCTCTTTGGTCCCGCCTCTCAACCGTCAATCAACTGGTGTACAGATTGTGTGTGTACTCACCTAGTTGTATCTGCAGGATCGAGCATTGACTCTTGGATCCCGCCTTTCGAGCATCGGTTGTTTACAGCAATGACTCCTGTCATTGCTGTAAACAACCGATGTGTGTGTGTGTGTGTGTGTGTGTGTGTGTGTGTATGTGCATACCTGGAGCTTACCTGTAGAGGGTTTCGGGAGTTCTTCTACTCAATTGTGAGAGTTTTCTTGACGTTGTGAAACGTTAGACGGACGGGCTGTTTAATGAGAAACTAAATTGTTGTGGAAGTGAATTGTCTTCAACCTCTTGTAGTTAGGGCGCTATAAGACCTATACTTCCTGCTCTCCACACGGCTTCCCGAGCCTTACGGCAGCCTCACGGCAGCCTCACGAACAGTAAGTTACCCATACAAAATAAAAATAGTGTGTTAGAGAGCTTTACTGTTAAAAAAGTCGGAGTAAATCAACTTTAAGGCATGCCTTCCCGGGCGAGGCATTAATTAACAGTGACAGGTGACCATTATAACACCTAAATTGCCAATAAAACGACCCGTTGTTGTCGAACGTGATTAGTTTCGCCTTGTTTTGCAAGCGGTGTTTTGTATTGGATTTATGAGAGCTTATACTGTGTTGTCTTGGGGCAACACACAGACTTCCCCCCGGGGCGTGGGTGTTGCTGCTCATGCCTCAGAGCATTTCTGGGGGTGACGATGTTGACCCTGGGGATGGGGGAGGGGGGGGGGGGCTCTGTATCCAGCACAAGTGGCCTCTCCTAACCTACCAGAGGACCCAAAACAGAAAACGGGCCGGTACGTCACTTTCGCTAGCTGATTCTATTTTCTAGAACGACGATTGTTGACCTTAGATAACGCATACGGGCGAAATGCGACGTTCTTTGTAGGAGGACAGGTTGTGGTGTACTACTTGCGTGTGTACACATGCGCGCGCACACACACACACACACACACACACACACACACACACACACACACACACACACACACACACACACACACACACACACACACACACACACACATGGTCTTCAGCCTCCAGCATAAACACAGGAGCTGTTATGGTCCGTTGAGCCACTGAAGCATAACTCAGACTCTGGGTTCACTCGCCGTGTTCCACTGCTTGTTTGTCTCTCTCTCTCTGTATCTGTCTGACTCTCTTCCTCTCTCTCCCGCTCTCTCTCCTCTCCCTCCCGCTCTCTCCTCTCCCTCCCGCTCTCTCCTCTCTCTCCCGTCCTCTCACAAGGCTTCACCTGAGCGTCTGGGCCTGCACATGATGGGGACGCGGTGAAGCCGCCGGTAGGGGGCAGCACGGCGGCCGCCATAAACTACCCGCCTCCGGTGGCAACAATCAGTCAGTGCTGCCATACTCCGGTGATGGCAACAGGCCCGGGAAGCTAAGGAATGGCACCCAAAACACACTCCATGATGAACAAATCCATAAGGGCCGTGATGAGGATTCGAACCTACGTCCGAGATCGAACTAACACTCCAAGATGCTGAGAAACTTGGCGGTGAAACGAGTCTACAAAAAGTGGCTGATTCTCGGGAATTAATGTTAAAAGATCCTAGAGGAATGCAAAATTGACAGTCGATATCTTATATTCCTGCATCTTAACTGTTAGGAAACTTTAATTATACACTACTGGATGTAAAAGTTTACTTGTGATGGCTAAGGGTACAGACTCCAGAATGTTGAGGATTAGCCATTGGTAAGTATTTTATCCTGCATCCAGTGACTCAGGGTTCAGCATGGTGGGGATTATCCATTGGTAAATGTTAATCCACCATTCAAGACTATAGATATAGATTGGAACTATTTTTGTCCCCCTTTTGAATAAAATTCCATTACGGGTGTAAATTAATTTAAATATAACACTTCTGGAAAGAAATAGTGGAATTTGGAAATATTTGACTCATTTCCATGAACTTTTGGCAGTTCAGAATAAAGACTGGACACCAACTGATGAGAAATCTTTAAATCTATTTAGTCATTTTTAGATTAAGAATTAAAGACTTCTAGATAACAGCACATGTGACATAAGGGAACAGTTTGTCTTCAAAAATTAACATAAATATTTTGTATCATTCAATTAACCCTCATTGTCTTCTTACTAAAGACTTAAGACTTCGTAAACAGAATTACGGGCTATTCATGCCCGTGCCATCTCTTGGGCGACTTAATTTCTATCAGTCAGTATACGGAACAGTCATTTGAGAGAATGACCTAAGGCACTGCTCCTGTGCCAGGTAAGTCCACTACGGGCTCACCATAGCCCGTGCTACTTGCCCCGCTCCTGTGCCAGGTAAGTCCACTACGGCTCACCATAGCTCGTGCTACTTGCACCGCTCCTGTGCCAGGTAAGTCCACTACGGGCTCACCATAGCCTGTCCTACTTGCACCGCTCCTGTGCCAGGTAAGTCCACTACGGGCTCACCATAGCCCGTGCTACTTGCCCCGCTCCTGTGCCAGGTAAGTCCACTACGGCTCACCATAGCTCGTGCTGCTTGCCCCGCTCCTGTGCCAGGTATGTCACGGGCTCACCATAGCCCGTGCTACTTGGAACGTGTTCCGAGTAGCTGAATCTATAACAACACAACAGAGAATGACATAGAATGGCATGATTATTGGGTTGTTAATACGCTGAAGACCAGTGGTCCTACGAGACCCATAATCACCACAGTCGGCTCCATTCTACATAAATGATCAAAAGGTTAGGTGGTTAATGTTTTAAACCGGCCGGCTGTTACAATATGTCCACCAAACACCAGGAGTCATCATGATGTGATATATGCTTCACAGGTCCTGTGACACACCGGTGTATATAGGCTAGTTACAGCCCCGCTTCTGTGCTGGGAAAGTCCACTACGGGCTCACCATAGACCGTGCTACTTGCACCGCTCCTGTGCCAGGTAAGTCCACTACGGGCTCACCATAGACCGTGCTACTTGCCACTGCTCCTGTGCCAGATAAGTCCACTACGGGGCTCACCATAGCCCGTGCTACTTGCCACTGTTCCTGTCTGTGCCAGGTAAGTTCACTACGGACTCACCATAGCCCGTGCTACTTGCTACTGCTCCTGTGCCAGGTAAGTTCACTACGGGCTCACCATAGACCGTGCTACTTGAAACTATTTTTTTCCCAGTCGCTGAATCTAAAACAACAACAAAATAAGCTAGTAATGATCGTACTGTTTACCAAAGTGCTTCAAGGTGATTTACTAACTTTCGTCTGTAATGAACGGCTAAAATATAACCTCTCATTGTGCACATCTACTACATACATCTACCGCTATCAACATCTACCAATGTGAACATCAACCAACACACACACATCTGGTGATGTGGTGGAGGCTGACTCCATACACAGTTCCAAATGTAGACATGATAGAGTCCAGTAGGCTCAGGAACCTGTACACCAGTTGACTGACAGTTGAGAGGCAGGACCAAAGAGCCAAAGCTCAACCCCCCGTAAGCACAACTAGATAAGTACATCTACTACCGTGTACAACCACCATCACCAACATGAACCATACATTAAAGCCTCCAAACACCCAAATATAACCGACGCAATTACTCAAAAAAACATTTGCAGCAGCCTATGGAACGTCCCCGGCGTCAGTATCACATAATTTGTGTAGGGAATACTGAGCAACAGAGGTACTTATATATAATATTCCTCCCAGAGCACATCAAATGAGCCGGGTGAGGTGGCGGAGCATCACAGCAAGAGTTAAACACTGCTTCAGGCAAATAGGGTGCTGGGATTTATTTATAAAAAAGGATTATCAGACACAGGTTTACATACGCGGGGAAATCTCAATATCGCGATTTATGAGAAAGTCTTTGGAGCCGCGGGGGGAGTAGAGTCCCCCCTCCAAAGGAGTTGAGTCCTTTGGAGTCGAACCAGAGTTCCGAATTTGACTCCAACCAGCCACACACCATCACCAACTTCTCTAGCTCCACCATAATCACCACCACCATCTCCAGCACCACAACCACCATCACCACAACCATTTCTACCTCCATTACCACCATCACACTCTCTACCTGCACCACCACCATCCCCACCATCTCCAGCACCACCTTCGCTATGAAACATGTACAGGGAAAGGCTCCCTAAGGCTAAATATTCAACTAATGTCTTTTTAATGAAGCCGTTCAAGATAATAGAGCAGCCGAAAGAGTTTTTAATCATCCGGATTGCTCCGTCTCGTCCGCGAACGGTTTGTTGGCAAGATTCATTGCATAATTTCGTCAGTATCCACGCCTGTCGGATTCCGCGGCCGGCTGGGCTTTTTTTTTAACTGAAAGCCGATTTACTTTTTTGTAAGAGCGCTTGTTTGTGTTTGACATTGACTTAATAGATGGTGACGTTGACTTAAATATGATAGACAACGCGATAAATATAATTAATATTGATGGTGTATTGTGTGTTAGAAAAGCGAGTACACAGCCTAGGATCAGTAGGGAAGGAGAGGGAACTATGAGGGTGAAAGCGCCAAGCCATTAGGACACACACACACACACACACACACACACACACACACACACACACACACACACACACACACACACACACACACACACACACACACACACACACACACACATGTGATGTGGTGGAGGCTCACTCCATACACAGTTTCAAGTGTAGATATGACAGAGCCCGATAGGCTCAGGAATCTGTACACCTGTTGATTGACGGTTGAGAGGCGGGACCAAAGAGCCAGAGCTCAACCCCCGCAAACACAACTAGGTGAATACACACACACACACTCTCTCTCTCTCTCTCAATTGGAAGGGGTCAGGATAAGGATTTGGGATGGGACGGGGGGAAGGAATGGTGTCTAACCACTTGTGTGTGTGTGTGTGTGTGTGTGTGTGTGTGTGTGTGTGTGTGTGTGTGTGTGTGTGTGTGTGTGTGTGTGTGTGTGTGTGTGTGTGTGTGTGGGATGTTCTGGTAGATCATCCTACATCCTCCTGAAGGGTAATTATACTTTAAACTTGTTTAGCTGGCAGCTCCCTCAGGTAATCGGCTTACGGCCCCCACGTGGAGGTGTAGAAGGGGCTCCCTGTGTGTCCCGGCTCAGGTAAAATGGTTCTCCACACCTGGAGAATGGTATAACACACACACACGCGCTTCAGGTGTGGAGGAGAAGGTGTGGAGTGGTGGAGTTGATGAGTGTGGATGCGTGGGCGGACGCGGTGTTGAAGCGAATGGGTCCAACGAAGACAAACACAATTGCAGATATTAGTCAGGGCTTGTGAGAGGTTTCCACTCTCTCTCTCTCTCTCTCTTGCTTTATCCCGTTTCATCTGTCTCCCACACACCACCATCATTACCCTGCTCTCTCGGCGGCCACAACATATAGTGCCACTTCCCACTAACAAGGTGCCTGACTCGACCCCTTGGCACTGGAGACACCACTGACAAATGAGCCACGCAGGCCGCCATCGAGGAGGCCAACAGGACACAAGAGGAAGTCAACATTTGAACTGACATGGTCGTGGGGGAGCCGCGTGCTGTAGCTACCCCCTTTGAATTCTCCTTCTTTCACACACACACACACACACACACACACACACACACACACACACACACACACACACACACACACACACACACACACACACACAGAGGGACGTTAGTGATGACCAAGTAATAATACCTTGCCTTAAAATTTAATACAGCGTAATAAAGGAAGTAATATAAATTAACCAGGGAACTGTATTATTAAGATCATTACTAATGGCTACTCCGGTGGTAGCATTCTAGGAGCAGGGAGGGGACGAGGTCCTGTGATGAGTCCTGTGATGAGTGGTCCTGTGATGAGTCCTGTGATGAGTGTTCCTGTGATGAGTCCCGTGATGAGTGGTCCTGTGATGAGTCCCGTGATGAGTGGTCCTGTGATGAGTGTTCTGATGTCTCATTTTTGTGATCATCATGCAGTATATTTTTTAAACTCCCATGAACCCCAAGGCCTTTGGAGTCTGGAGGCTGCATTCGTCTTCTACCTGGAAGGATACATATCCAGGCTGGTGATACATGGAAGGATACATATCCAGGCTGGTGATACATGGAAGGATACATATCCAGGCTGGTGATACATGGAAGGATACATATCCAGGCTGGTGATACATGGAAGGATACATATCCAGGCTGGTGACAGGCGGCCGCGTAGGTGGCAGCACTGAGCATGTTGGGTGTGTCATCCTTTGCATGTGTCCCCACCAGTGAGGGGCTCCGGGACACATACAACAATATCTATATTTGTATATCTGATTCTGTGATCTGCCATTTCCCCTAAGCTGCCTACCCCTGAAGCTGTCTACCCCTGAAGCTGTCTCCTCGTGCTGTCTATTGAAGCTGCATTTAGTCTATTTTCTCTTGTTATCACTACCCCGGGAGAAAGGGAACCGGTCGGCCGAGCGGACAGCACACTGGACTTGTGATCCTGTGGTCCCGGGTTCGATCCCGGGCGCCGGCGAGAAACAATGGGCAGAGTTTCTTTCACCCTATGCCCCTGTTACCTAGCAGTAAAATAGGTACCTAGGTGTTAGTCAGCTGTCACGGGTTGCTTCCTGGGGGTGGAGGCCTGGTCGAGGACCGGGCCGCGGGGACACTAAAGCCCCGAAATCTTCTCAAGATAACCCCATCTTGGTGGTGATGGTGTGGGCTCACACCCTCCCCGTACCATAACAACACAACCAGCGATACCAACAAGGCTCTCCGTGGATTCTACACACGAGGCCTGGTCGAGGACCGGGCCGCGGGGACACTAAAAAGCCCCGAAATCATCTCAAGATAACCATCTCAAGATAACCACCGGGGGGGGGGGGGAGAACAAAGGCTGCTGGACCCGTCTCTGTCCTGCAGCTGCTGCTTCCCTGCTGAGGCACAGAAAACTCTGCTGTTTCACTGTTGCGACGCAGACAACTCAGCTGCTCTTGCCCTACGCTATATGAGGGGTCAATAGTGTGTGAGTGTCAAAGAGCTGGCTACGTGATGCTAAACCTCTCCATCTCACAGGATGGTTGGTCATACAGGGCCATGTGTTCAGTAGCCTGCACTGGCAGACTCTGGGAGCACTATGAGGATATCTTCAAGAACACGAGAGGTAATAAAGTAATTGTAAAGCTCCAGGTACCTCATGCCAACATGTTTAAATGGTCTGATAACTGTGCATTTGGTGATGTAGTGTGGGAGATCATGTCCCAGCACAGAGTTTGCACCTGGTGTGCTCAGGATTGGGAGATCCGTCACCTGTCAAATGTAGCCCAGTAGGCTCAGGACAGAGCCCAGTAGGCTCAGGACAGAGCCCAGTAGGCTCAGAACAGAGCCCAGTAGGCTCAGGACAGAGCCCAGTAGGCTCAGAACAGAGCCCAGTAGGCTCAGGACAGAGCCCAGTAGGCTCAGGACAGAGCCCAGTAGGCTCAGAACAGAGCCCAGTAGGCTCAGGACAGAGCCCAGTAGGCTCAGGAATCTGTATACCAGTTGATTGACAGTTGAAAGGCGGGACCAAAGAGCCAGAGCTCAACCCCCGCAAGCATAACTAGGTGAGTACAGTCTGGGGGACGTTTTGTGCTGCCCATAAACATAGGTTTCACATCTGAACAAATCATAGCTTTTTTATACTGGTGCTTTCAGGTCGTTGGGAGTTAGTAATTTCCTTCCTATCAGACCTGGGTGTTTGGAACAATATAGTCCCCCCTTCACACAGTAGTGAACATAAACCACTGTAATTAGTGTAATCAGTGCAATTATATTAAATAATTTAATTATATTAACCTTATATTAAATATCTAAGACACCTCTTGTGACTTCTGGGTCATAAAAATGCAACTGTTTTTGTCTAAGCAGTAACGTTCAAATCCCCGCAGCCTAAGAAGGGGCGCAGAAAACGTTACAGATTTTTCGCGGGCTCACCATAGCCCGTGCTACTTGGAACTTTTCGTTCCAGGTAGCGAATCTTAACCAACCAACCGTTACAGATTTTATTCTTCAGTTGGATTGGTCAGCCCGGTAGAAGGAGAGGGCTTTGTAGCCTTATCCTCAGGTGCTCACAATCCTCCCTGTACTCACAATACTCCCTGTACTCACAATCCTCCATATAGTCACAATCCTCGCAGTACTCACAAGGCTCTGAACGCTCACAATACTTTGATGCTCAAGGTGGTCATAATCTTTATTCAATTATAATGATCGTGAAATATATTGACATTATATCAATAAGGTCATAGATAAGATAAAATCAATAAGGTTCTCAATAACCAAAAAAGTTATAAATATATATGAACGATAAAACAAAAGACAGTCGCATTCTTCAGGTATGAAGGTCCAATCCGGATCATAAGGGCGCCTTGCCTCAGCGCCTATAACTTTTATTTCGTCAGTAAGGACTCATTTTGTGGGTTTTATTGCTTTTTAATGTTACCTGTCACATAACAGCGATCACAATCCCATGTTTTACCTAATAAAGACCATTAAATCACTCTCTTTTGTATGAAATAATTATATTTTATGTCGTTAATATAAGAGGCTTGTTTAGGTCTAGATTTAGATGGCTGATGCTTTTATGGCTTATTGTTTTAAATGGTGTTAAATTCTTTTGAATCCTCGTTATCCGCCACTTTGTTATTAATGCCTTTCAAATGGTACAATTTCATAATGTTTAATATAGATACAATAAAATCAATATTAAATTATTATAACTTTCAATGTTAACCTTCTAGATTATCTGTATTCTCTAATACATCCACTATATCTCTTGTTATACTGTTTAAATTGCTATGGTAAACTGCTTATATCTATGTCAGTTTATAATATAAAATGTTACATTGTTTATATATCATGTTAAACTTGTCAGATTTTATACTAAATGTGTCATGATAATTGTTTATGTAAGGTCTATAGGTCTTAGCTCAGTGAAGAGCCATCTGTTACATGGGCTGTTCTTGTGTTCAAGTTCTCTGAAACACTGCCTGTTCTTGTGTGGTTGTTTAAGTTCCCTAATACAGTACGTAGCCTAGTGGTGACATCGTCTGTTATTCATACATCCATTGTTTAATTCTTTATCCTTCACCATGTATAGTTCTAATTGCTAGGTATTGTATTCCCGTTAACTGAGTTATATAATCCATGTTTAATTAATCTATTTTGTAATCGCTAATTACTCGAGTTCCTAACTCTCACACACAACCCAAATTCCCGACACTTGAGTCAGATACAGCCTAAATTCCAGACAAATTCCCGAATTTGAGCCAGATACAAATTCCCCAAGACACACGCCACGCGAGTTAGAAATATGGACTCTTTAAGCTCATAACTCACAACAGGTGCTCACCTAAACAAGCATTCAGATCGACACTCAGCCCGGAAGGTACTTATAATCTCTCGTGAGAATTCCAAAATGCATTTGTCAGGGGGGGGGTTGTAAACGCATTAATGACCTCAGTTCGCGTAGCCTACTATGACATCCGCCCGCCATCTTTGTCACTGGCGGCTCTCTTCCACACATCTGCCTCTAGTTTTCACACATTTGTGTGTTAAAACACCCGTCTCTAAACTGTCCCATACACCTGGTCTCCCACGCACTTGTCCTTCCACATACCTGCGCCCAACTCATCCAACACCTAGATTCTCTGTGTCTGAAAAAATTCACCATTTGTTTATTTTTGTATTTTTGGGCTGAGCAGAGCGTCGTGAAAATTGTTTTCCATATCCCGGGCCTTAGTTAAATCCTCTTTTCGTGTTAGTTTATATATATATATATATATATATATATATATATATATATATATATATATATATATATATACATATATATATATATATATATATATATATATATATATATATATATATATATATATATATATATATTATTAAGCGGAAAATCCACAGAGAAATATGAAATGAGGTGAACGTTTCGGCTTTGTTAAAGCCTTTGTCAACACCAGACTGACTTGAGTCAGTCTGGTGTTGACAAAGGCTTTAACAAAGCCGAAACGTTCACCTCATTTCATATTTCTCTGTGGATTTTCCGCATAAAATGATCAGTGTTTTGTGATCGTCAATTGCATATATATTATTAAATATGACCGAAAAAGAAACACTTTTTCGGTCATATTTAATAATATATGTCTACAGGAAAGACTGCTACCAAAATATACTAATATATATATATATATATATATATATATATATATATATATATATATATATATATATATATATATATATATATATATATATACATTTATTAACACAGTGCCATGTCATTAAATCGTAAAATATGATATCTAAGCTTGTTCTTACTATATGTAAGAACAAGCTTAGTTTCCACTAAGAACAATAACTTTAGAACAAGGCAAGTTAGTTATAATCATATATGCGCTTCACTAGGCTAACATTATTGGAGAATTGGCATAGCAGCCAGACACTAATCTGTAATACTGGCAACTAAATACACATTGCCATTATTAACAATGGCAACACACTGTCAATCATTACTCACTCAGTTAAAAATACATGCATATATGAAATTAATTTCATGAAAACACTGATATCGCAAAAAGTAGTTTACGCAGAAATAATTGCTTTATTCTCACGCATTTCATCACCAAATCGGTGAAAATACACACATACACTATAATACAAAAATACTCTGTAACGAGTTTTGAAAATATTACAGGAAGAGAATACAGCTATTGCCTTTGTGCGGAAACATAGCCTAGTTTGAAACCTAATATACATAAAAACCTTGACACCTCAGTACATATTACACTATAACTGGGTCTGTACATATTAGTGTTTGATTTATATTTACGTCAATTAACATCGATAATCTTTTACCTGTGTTCAGTAGATATGTACCAAGTCACTTGTGTTTTTTTCTGAAATTCCGAGGTGGCGCAGTAGGCTGCGTGGGGAGACGAGGACACCTCCCAACCCTCACTACTGATCCCACAGGTGCTTTCCTACCGTCGTTGGCTTCTTATACCTTTGAGGTTATTTTACACCTCTTCTACGGGTAGTTGGTGTCCGGCTCGGATCATTGAAACAAATGGTAAGTCATCTCCACTGAATTATGAATACGACCACAGGCTTAGGTATTTACATACCGGGATACTTAGCGTGAAGAATACCATATGTCGCAAAACTTCCACGTCCACATGATGCTTTGCTGAATTCCGGGATGACCGAGAAACGAGTCTTCCACGGTCACATCGCCCGAGTCATCGACCAGTCACACCGCCCGAGTCATCGACCAGTCACACCGCACAAGTCATCGACCAGTCACACCGCCCGAGTCATCGACCAGTCACACCGCCCGAGTCATCGACCAGTCACACCGCACAAGTCATCGACCAGTCACACCACACAAGTCATCGACTAGTCACATCGTCACCTGTCCTCAGGGCGAGTACCTACGCTTCCCTGGAGTAAGACTAAGCAACGTTGCTCGGACCAATGGCGGCCAGACCGGCTCACGCGTCGTGATGTCACAGGTGGGGGTTAGAAATAGCCTAAGCTACTCTATCGCTTTGGGACGTATTTTTTCTTAAGTCTCAATAAACATACTTGAACTTTTTTTTTTTTTTTTTTTGAGATATATACAAGAGTTGTTACATTCTTGTACAGCCACTAGTACGCGTAGCGTTTCGGGCAGGTCCCTGGAATACGATCCCCTGCCGCGAAGAATCGTTTTTTCATCCAAGTACACATTTTACTGTTGCGTTAAACAGAGGCTACAGTTAAGGAATTGCGCCCAGTAAATCCTCCCCGGCCAGGATACGAACCCATGACATAGCGCTCGCGGAACGCCAGGCGAGTGTCTTACCACTACACAACGGAGAACTTGATGTCACAGGTCCCCTCCCATCGCTTATATCAGGTCATGTGATCTGTAGGGAATCACAGAATTACATCAAACCTAATATTAACTTAAGTATATTGTAAACATCCTTAGTTACATGAAAAGAGCATCATGTAACTACATGAAGCTCCTGGTACTCTTTGTTATATGTCTGTGTGTGTGTGTGTGCTTCGGCTCTTGGGCCCCCAACTCTAGTTTATTGCTTACCTCCCTTCCCTTCCAAAATCTTATTTTTATTGTTAAAGTTATTGCGGCAATTTGTCTTCGTTACTTAATAATTTTTTTCACACATTCACTACTCTTATGCTAAATTTACATTACTTAAGTTTAGGTTCAGTATTTTTTACACAGTGATCATGTCTTCTTTGGTTTTTCTCTTTACGTCTCACAACTGATGACGTCCTAACACTTCTCGAACAAGTGCTTAACTGACCTTTGTTCGAACCACAACGCTGTAAATGCTTCACTCACGTACTACTAATACAAATAATCGCCAACCGAACCTAAACACCTAACCTAACTAATGCCAAAATATGCACAGCATGCTAATATATAACAATATTAATTTATATTTGAGAAAATTCATATTTTGAATAAACAGCATGTTAAAATTGTTGAATGCGTCTGAGGACGGGAGGTCTGGTGACGGGGTTTGTGTTTTGCTTACCTAAGCAAACACAGGTTACATACATTGTACACATGTGTTGCCTCCGTCGCAGACTGGTACGTGTCTGGTGTTCCGTCTCCCCTTTACATGTTCATCACACG
Source organism: Procambarus clarkii (assembly GCF_040958095.1). Classification (NCBI taxonomy): domain Eukaryota; kingdom Metazoa; phylum Arthropoda; class Malacostraca; order Decapoda; family Cambaridae; genus Procambarus; species Procambarus clarkii. The sequence continues at coordinate 15,987,367 of NC_091237.1, read as the reverse complement.
GAGTATGTCGAGGGTTGAACTCCAAGAAGCCGTGTGTTAGGCTGCTTATGTATCCTGCTCAAGTCCTCTTGCATGATTATGAAGTCAACACCTGTCTCAGTCTCTCCTCAGCCTTCCCCTCACGTTCTTTACTATCCCCTCTCGCTTGAACCCCCCTTCCCAGTATCCCCTTCCCTTAGATACCTCTACCCCCTAAGTCTCCCCCTGAGATATCCCCCACCTCCCCTCCCCTGAGACACCTCCCTCCTCCCCCCACCGTATACCCTTCACCCCCACTCTGGTTTTCAATTCCTGGCTGCCATTATCCCAAATTAGCCAAGGGGGCGCGACAGCGGAATCTGCTCTCCTTAGTGTTGGTGACGGTGAACATGGGCCTGAACGAGGCAGTTCCTCACTCGTGCGCGCCTTATCATGTCACAGTAGCCTTCATTACACCTTATTATCTCCTGTTACATTCTTATTTATCACAACATTATTAAGGCGTAGGGGCCATTTTTGTGATAATAGTGAATGATTAATAGGGAATGTTATTTGACAGTTGTTAAGAGAGAAGGGAGAGGGGGCCGTGAGAGAGAAGGGAAAGAGGAAAGAAGGATGAAATAAGGATATGGAAGGGGAGAATGTGATAAGAGGGGAAAAGAAAAGGGGAAGGAAGAGAGAGTAGAGAAAGCGGGAAGGTAAAGGGGGAAGAAGATGTAAGGGAGGGAGGAGTGAAGGCCGGGAGATAGGATAGGTAAGAGGTTGAGAGAACCTACAGAGAGAAGAGAAGAAAGGGAGATTAAAATGGAATGAGTAAGGGAGAAAGCAGAGCGAGAGGTGTAGGGGAGGTAGAGCTCTAGCTCTTCGTGCCCCGCCTACTGGCCTTGTTGTACCTGTTGCATCATAATCTAACTATTCTGACTTTTGAATTCCTTGTCGAATTTGGCCTTAAAACTGCGGATGAAGCTTCCACAACTTTTTAGTGCATTCCACTTGTTGACTACTCGTACAGGGTACGAGTATTTCCATATATTTCTTTGACTCATTTGATTTTCTAGATCCTACTTATATCCTCTCTTTCTACTTTCTCTCACTCTAAGTCTGTCCTTTTTTACCTTATAAATTCCCCTCAATATCTTGTATGTTACAATCATGTCTTCCCCCTATTTCTTCTTTCTTCCATGGATGAGAGGCCTAGTTCCCTTAACATATGAGAATAACTTGTTACTCTTCTGGCACTAATCTTAGTGCAATCCTCTTTTATTTTTCAGTTTGGCAGAGTTACACTGTTTCTGGAGACAGTGTTTTAATTATATCTACTCCCAAATCTTGTTCATTTCCTGACTTTCGTTGTTGCCTTCCCATTATGGTGAATACAATTATAATGATCTCTTACGATATCTCATCCGTAACCGGGTTCTTTTGTACTCTGGTCCTTCAAGTCCAGAGAACCATAACTCCAGTGGTAATGTAATGGCATGCTTAAGGGTAGAGAAATGAAAAGGAAACATAAATATTCGCTTAGTATTATTAATTAACCACAATTTAAATCTTTACACAGTGTGGACACGTGGAAAAAACGAGCTAGCGTGCGAGCCATCATGTCAACACACCCCTCGGCACGTCAACCTAACTCTCACGTACTTAACGATTTTATCACAAGAGTCCTCCATTCCTGCGGGACCGAGGGAAGGGGGAACTCGTGGCACTCACAGGAGGAAGCGCAGAAGTAGAGAGAAGACTCAGAACCCCTGGGAGCGAGGTAAGACTAGATGCAGCGAGCTTCCTTAGCGGAGCGTGCTGCTGTCTCCAGAGGTAACCTCTACATGACAACTTTAAATATTTATACTTTGCATTATATATAAACTCATACTTTCTGTCATGGCTCGGCAGCCATAGTTGTTAGTACGCGTAAGTTACATTTATAAAGAGTAATGCTGACTAAACTACACACTAGAAATTGAAGAGACGACGACGTTTCGACTTGATAATCGACTTGACAGTGGTCCAGGACGGACCGAAACGTCGTCGTCTCTTCAATTTCTGGTGTGTATGGTTTGGTCAACATTTTTTAGCCACGTTATTGTGAAATGCAGAGCTTGCAGAGCTTAAGTGAGTATGAATGGGCATGGAGTTCACTATTATCCACAGGATAGGTATGGAGTCCACTACCACCCACAGGATGGGTATGGTGCCCACTACCACCCACAGGATGGGTATGGTGCCCACTACCACCCACAGGATGGGTATGGTGCCCACTACCACCCACAGGATGGGTATGGTGCCCACTACCACCCACAGGATGGGTATGCAGCCCACTACCACCCACAGGATGAGTATGGTGCCCACTACCACCCTAAGAATGGGTATAGGATGTATAATAAATAAACTACACCAAAATAATAATGATAATAACAATAATTGCATCATTGGAAGTACTAGCACTAATATTACTAGTAATACTGATGCTTCTCCTGAAAATAACAACAGCAAGAATAATTATAAATAATATATAAACAAAATTAAGGTAAATGGAGTCACCAAACTTACCGTATCACGTGGTGTCGCAATGGCCGCTAAGCCCCGCCCACGTCCGCCTCCAACACTTGTCAAACACTTACTCTTAAACACCTGCCCTCAACCCTCTCCCCTTTAAACACCTGCTATCAAACTATTTATCGAAATTCAACGAGTTTTGCCCATTCTTGATACAAGTTTTAATCTGTTAATGGAACGATATGACACGGTTAGCCTAAAAATGTTTTACGTATTCAAACGAAAATACCTGCATTCAAACATTGAATACCTGACATATTCTTTCTTTCACTGCGTGTCTCACCCCTAGATCAGACTACTTCCCTCACCAGGTAGACAAATAGATGTGTGTGGCAATCTTTACCAGTTGTTCTAAGCCCTTCTGCTAACACCTTGATCATATAAAGGCATTTGCAATGTCTTGGGGAGCTTCTTGCTGGGATTGCATAGCCATCTCAAGGTCCCCAGAGGATCAAGTCATCGAGTGTACAGCTTAGGGATAAGCTGCACCAAAGGTAGTTTTTCATTAAAATGCATTAAACGAGATGGAGAGTGATATATATATATATATATATATATATATATATATATATATATATATATATATATATATATATACATATATATATATATGTATATATATATATATATATATACATATATATATATATATATATATATATATATATATATATATATATGTATATATATATATATATATATATATATATATATATATATATATGTATATATATAAACAATTTTATAAATTGATAAATATACCAGTATATTGGATTGTTTTTTTAATGTGTGTGATTTTTTTGTATTATTATTTTCTACCACAGACGTGGCCACACATTTACAATGCTAACTAGCATATATACATTTTCTTCTGTCCTCCATGGACAGGGCGAGAGATTTGTCAAACATACAGTTCAGGGATTTATTGAACAACCACAGAAGGTGATCCTAGTGCTTTTAAAATGTTAGGCTAAGCTACATACGTAAATACATAGATACATAGATTTATGAATGCATTAATGTGAATTTATAATGGTGAAATGCAATTCTGATCAGCTTTATACTTTATACACATACATACACACACACATACATACATACACATACATACATACACACACACATACATACATGTGTGTGAGTGTGTGTGCGTGCGTGCGTGTAAATCACAAAGAAACTAACACGTGATCAATAATGTGAAAATGTGTGACCACGAAGGGAAATCTAACAAGAAATGACTTGAGCCATTTCGTGTTATTTGTTACATCTTCATAAGTACAATTAATGCAACACAATTCTTAAATATATAAGCAGGGAAACGGAAGGTGACATGTCAGGTGAAAGCCAATGTCTTTGAGAAAATTTGTTCTAGGAAAGAAGATTGAAGACTAGGAAACTACAAGAGGAACCTGCAGATAGCCTACTGACCAATCAATACCCGTGAGCCATATCCATAATGGAAGGGTTGTCTATTAATCAACACGCTGGGATCGTTTTTTAATTGATCCATTAAAAATGGATCCAGATTTGTTATTGAAGACCTCTCCCAATCAATTGGTGAGAAAGCTATTCATTTGTCAGGAAATTCTCACCAAAATGATTGGGGAAGGGCTTCCTCAGTAACAAACTGTAAAAGTATTTTTAATAGAAAATGTTTTTAATTCGAACACAAAACATTTTCACTTTGCAATTTGATCTTCACAGGCATCGATCTCTATTTCCTTCAGCGTCCTCGGAGGAGAGTTCTTTAATGTATGCGTCAGACTCAGTCTTCATTATCGAACCCAAACTCTGGCCTAAATCACAGTTAAGTTAATCAGATCGATAGCCTGAAGCTTTGTGGCTCCCCAGACCGGAGCGCAGTCTAACCCGCTTCAAAACACTAGTACCTTTTTTTTTTGGTTGCCGGATATTTCGCCAAAATTTGTTGCTGCAGGCTTGGGCTTACAGCCTATTACCCTCTGGAGGGTTATTAAAGCCTCCACAATAGCTTTACGGATCAACCAGTAAGAATATTTTATTCTTAAACATAATTCTGAAGTGAAATTCGCAGTATATACACATACCGAGATATTAGGGTATAATACTAAGGGGTGTCAGGCCAAAGACCGGGCCGCGGGGACATTGATTTCCGGAACAATCAACAGATGCCTAACTCCCAAGTACCTGTTTACTGTTAGGTGAATAGATGCATCAGGTGAAAGGAAACGTATCCAATAATTTATATTCCACCCGTGGCTCGAACCCAGAATACTCAGTTGTGAGTCGAGAACGTAGCCACTGTACTACAAGCATACTTAAGGCTTATCTCGTAAAATAAAACACAGCGTGAGATAAAGAAGAAAACCATTCACAAAGTAGTTCCCAAACTGCAGTCTTCATTAAAGTCAAAGGTTATTCAGAGTGTATTTTTATATATGTCATTACGTTAGTATTGAGTATAAGTTAGAAATTCTATATTATATCCTGTTATTAAGCGCATAATGTGGTAGGTGTTGACGTGTGTATTGATACACCTTGGCGGAGGGGTCGAGGTTGCCAAGTCAGGCGGTCATAACATTTCTCAGCTGACACCAACGTTGTCAGTTTGGGCTACAAATAGCGAATTGGGCTACTTTTGAGAGCCCCGCGCTCCCAAATTTTTAATTTCGCTACTTGCTACTTTTTGGGCTAATTTAAAAGCAAGATGTGCTAATTTGGGCTATTAATGTTAAGAATGTACGATTGCGAGTTACATGAAAGTAACTAAGCTATAAATAATTGTAATTAATAATAATTGTATATATTAATTAATACTAAATAATATTATTTAATAAATTAGTCCCAATTCAGTGCAGAGTTTTCTTCCAAGCACAGAAACTTGTAAATATAAATACAAGATAATAGATAGATCGAGAATAATAGACAACTTTCAAATATTGCACCAAGTAATGGCGAGAGGAAAAAACTAGACAGTATACATTACATTTGAAATTAAATATGGATGAATGGTAATAAATTGGTGTATGTTCGTATGTATACCAGACAAAGTCCATTTAATGGCAGAATTAAGCCATTTTGTGTAAAAACTTTTATATCTCATATTATTAATTATAACAGTAATCGAAAAAAGTCATAGTTTGTATATACAAGAGATGAAACAGAGAGCCGTGAGCTAGATCGATGTGCTGAGTCCATAAGGAGGCCGAGCTTCCAGAAATACCTTCCTGTGATTAGCTGTTGCGGGGAATACCAACACTCTTTTATGAATAAAATTTAAACTAAGAAATAGGTCCTTGTGCACAACAACAAGGTTGTTGTGAAAAAGAACGACAATTTCTGTTTTACACCTGACAGAAATCTCCATCTAACTGAATAATTTACTCGAATAAGAGGGCAGAGCAGCGTATCATTATTTGTGTCAAGGCAACCCCCAATAATAACGTCACAAGTTTGGTAGCCATGCAGCCCATTTTTATATAACATTGTTATATCCTGCAATATTTAATTATCACTTTATTAACACTTTAAATAATTAACACTTCCCTTTTTGGGGTAAATTAAAGTTAAAGCAGAATTCCATAAGCAGGACTGGTGGGCTGAACTAAGATGATTTACTAAGTGGATGGCACCTATAGCTGATCGCTTCCTGTGATTGGCTGTTGTGTGAATGTCAACAAAGAATATCTACCAATGATATGCCATTTATTATGTACCCCATACATCTTGTGGGCGGAGCTTGGAACTTCGTACCCGAGCACAACAACCCGCCTTATGGGTTGCTGTTTGGCTATTTATAGTGCGTTGGAAAAAAAAGAGATGGCGTTAGTTGTATTTTGTGGGGTAATTTGTTATAGGTGTAATTTGATGTCAACAGATGGCGTAAGCTGTATCTTATGGCCACTGTTCACCAGCCAGTTGATAGTGATCTTACTGAAGCGACCATACGAGTCATAAATACTCATCCTCCGCCCAAGTAAAACAGAAACAAGCATCACTTAGTGGGCCAGCCAGAGGCTTAGGGCCCGCGCAGGATTATCCCTGCTAAAAAGAAAAAAAAAAGTTGATAGTGTTCTTATCTGCCGACAGATGACATCAGCTGTATTATATTTATTTTAATAATATTATTACATTTATAATAATGTATTATTATTACTTTAAACACTGAGCTATACGTCTGGTAGCTTTATAATAAGGTTTTATACCATGCTGGTATTAGGTAACGAATTCTGCAATTACTTTTTTTATCTACTGTTGAGGATATGTAAGACAAATGTAAGGTTTTGAGGCTAAGTAACGAAGATAGTTACAAGATACGAGCCGGATGGTGTTGAGATTGCAAAAGGGATTATGATAAGAACTTAAGCCAAAAAATCAATGCATAAATGTTCGCAAATATGAGACTGGGATTTATTTCTCGAAAAGTTAGCAATAAAATACGCTTTCTAGTTCTTTATTTTTGAAATTAAGACCAGGGATTCTGTCTAACGAAGCTGTAAGCTAAAACACCGTTATCCTATAATGTTCATCTGTAGCTTGACCCTAAATACTCGTTTATTAAAAGAATATATTGTTAGAGTTCATTAGGAATCAATTTGGCAGTCTCCGTGGTGTAGTGATAAGACACTCGCCTGGCGTTCCGCGAGCGCTATGTCATGGGTTCGTATCCTGGCCGGGGAGGATTTACTGGGCGCAATTCCTTAACTGTAGCCTCTGTTTAACGCAACAGTAAAATGTGTACTTGTATGAAAAAACGATTCTTCGCGGCAGGAGATCATATTCCAGGGACCATAGGATTAAGAACTTGCCCGAAACGCTACGCGTACTAGTGGCTGTACAAGAATGTAACAACTCTTGTATATATCTCAAAAAAAAAAAAAAACTTTGTTGAATTCAGAGTTTCCAACAAATACCTTCCTGTGATTGGCTGTTGCGGGGAATGCCAACGCTTATATGAATAAAATGCAAAATAAGAAATACGTCCTTTTGCTCAATAACCTTGTTGTTGTTGTACAAAAGAACAACAATTTCTGTTTTATACAAGACAGAAATTTCCATCTAACTGAATAATGTAGACCAATAAGAGGACGGAGGCATATTGTATCGCCGATATTATTTGTGTGAGGCAACACCCTCTGATGACGTCACAAGTCAGGTAGCCAGCCCATGTTTCTGTAACACTCGTTACGTCCTGCAGTATTTAATTATCACTATATTAATACTTTTAAATACTTAACATTTCACTTTTTAGGTAGATTAAAGTTGAAGCAGAATGTCATAAGCAAGGATGGTGTGCTAAATAAATATGATTTATTAAGTGGATGGAGCCTTTAGCTGAGCCCTTCCTGTGATTGGCTGTTGTGTGAATGTCAACAAAGAATATCTACTATTATGCACCTCATACCATCTGTGGGCGGAGCTTGGAACCTCCTACCCGAGCACAACAACCCGCCTTATGGGTTGCTGTTTGGCTATTTATAGTGCGTTGGAAAAAAAAGAGATGGCGCTAGTAGTATTTTGTAGGGTAATTTGTTATAGGTGTAATTTGATGTCAACAGATGGCGTAAGCTGTATCTTATGGCCACTGTTGACCAGCCAGTTGATAGTGTTCTCTTCTGCCGACAGATGGCATTAGCTGTGTAATTATTACTTCCGAATTCCCTTTAATTTAAACACTGATCTACAAATCCCTTGGCTTATGACAAAATTTTATACCATTTATGATAAGTATTAGATAACAGGAGTTCCGCAATTTCTTTTGTTTATCAACTGTTCAGGATATCATCATATAACGTCTGGTTAGGACGTACTGCTCTCGATTGATGAAGATTAAGCCACCCAAGAGGTGGCACGGGCATGAATAGCCCGTAAATACTGCTCTCGTAATATTATTCAGGGGGGTGGGGGAACTATCAAGTGAAAGCGCCAAGCCATTACGACTATATAGCACTCGGAAGGGATCAGGATACGGATTTGGGATGGAACGGGGGGAAAGGAATGGTGTCCAACCACTTGGGGGGTCGGGGATTGAACGCGGACCTGTAGAAAACGCGACCGTCTCTCTACCGTCCAGCCCAAGTGGTTAAGCGTAATATTATTAAAACAACAATTTATGCATATAATAACAGCATTTCACACTAAAAATACTTGGATATATTGAAATTTGGTAGTGAATTCCAATCTAGGAATCTCCTATGACTAAACTGTACTTTTTAATCATTTTTATGTACTTACTACTTATTATTAAATGATTAAATATTTACTATAATAATTAAATAAATTATTTTATTTAATATTTAAATTAAATGATAAAATAGTAGGTAATAATAAATCATTGTGTAGGGGGACAGGCAGCCAGTGTGTATATATACATGTTAGGCTTATACCAAGGTCTCACAAAGGTGCCACAAAGGTGCCAAATTAAAGACTGGGTGGTGCCGGGGCGGGCCCAAGGGCTGCTGGCGGCCCTGGCCAGGCTGAACTTCCGCGCCCTTATAATCACCATTGTTTAATAATCTTCACAGGGAGAAACAACTGTAAATATAGGAATAGTTTATTACAACATACACGGTAAAGAAAACAGCTCGGAAACTAAGGAAATGAAGCTACCGAAAAAAACATTAAAGTCCACTTCAAGTTCAAGTATGTTTATTGAGACAATAAAAAAACACATCTCAAAGGGATAGAGTAGCTTAGGCTATTTCTACCCCCTCTACATCAAGTCCCTCAAGGGGCGCGCAAATTCAGTGAGTACAAATACACAAATCACAATACAAGAATCCCATTTAACATAGCAGGTTAAAATAGGAAGCACATCATATAAGTGATACAAGTGAGTTACAAGGGAACAATATATGTAATTACCTAAGTGTAATTACCTAAGTGTAGTTACAGGATGAGAGCTACGCTCGTGGTGTCCCGTCTTCCCAGCACTCTTTGTCATATAACGCTTTGAAACTACTGACGGTCTTGGCCTCCACCACCTTCGTACTAACTTACTAATCGTACTTCGTACACACACACACACACATGTGTGTGTGTGTGTGTGTATGTGAAGAAATAATATTAATAAAACAATTAACATCATGTAGTGTACTCTATATATCAAAATATATTACTTTGAAACCCATATCATTCACTAAAAAAGATTGGGCTACTTTTATTACAAGTCCGCTACTTTTAGTCCCTCAGCTCGCTACTTTCCGCAACTTAGATCTGGCAACCCTGGCTGACACAACGGGCCAGTACACCGTCGACCACCAGGCGGGGAAGATGTACTGCTTACGCACAGTAAATTAGGTTAGCTATCTATAGATTTTTGGGTCTCTTGCGTACTTATATTTTTAACATTGAGGCCTTAAGTGCCAAGATAATGTCTACTTAGATGATATGGTATAATATATGTTTTTTTTAGGGAACATAACATTAAATTGTTTTTTTTTTCTCCGGTTAATTCTTTTTAGGGCTAATTATGAATTAACGCCGCTAGCCGGTCATAGGCTATTCCTTAGTGATTAATATTGCCTATTATCATTACTGATTATTTTTAATTGTTGATGACCATTGATTACATTTCTGAGTCAATTTCACGCTTAAAGGTTCTTACACTAACCTTAGTGATGAACGTGACATTAGGATAATGTGATCTGGTTACTCTTAGTATTTCGTGATTATTCAAAATAATGAAAATATTTGAGATTTTTAATTTCCTTGAGCACTTAGTTTCATCACGTAGTTAGCTTTTTTGACACACTGTACTTCACTTCATATAGTCTAGGGTAGCTGCACAAATGCAGATGTACCTCATGTATTAATAAAAAAAACACTTAGTTACATATAACTCTCTACGGTGAACACTGATAACTGTGAACACTTAACTCTGAATACCTTTCACCATAGACAATGGATTCTTTTAATCACATATTTTTCTCATTGAATGTCTGGACAGATATATTAATGTTATTATTTTGACTGTGTCTTTAAATATACAACTCTTGACATTTTGATTCTTTTAGAGAATATAATTAATGATTTGCAGGCCATGTGGCGCGTGTTTGTGTGTATAGAAGTGACGAGGCTTCAGGTCTGACTGACGTGGCGAGTGTCTGAGGTGAAGGTAAGTAGAGCCCTTTGGTCTGTTGCATTGTCTGTTGCCTTGTCTGTTGCATTGTCTGTTGCCTTGTCTGTTGCATTGTCTGTTGCATTGTCTGTTGCCTTGCAGGTTAATACTGGTCTTTGAAGCCCACTGAACTGTGCAGTTACATTCTACGGGGAACTGATGTTTAGTTTATTACGCCCCTGCCTACACTACTAGGCTTGTACCTGTTGCATTTCAGTTGAACTCGTCTGACTTTCGAATTCTTGGTCGAATCTGGCCTTAACATTGTGAATGGAGGTGGCTTCCACAACTTCTTTTAGAGTATTACATTTGTTGAGTAGCATAGTGCGAGTACTTCCTTACGGCTCATTTGCGTTTCCTACTTCCAACTTTGTCCTTCCTTGTCCAGCTTTTTTGAAATCTGAAGAGGCTATCCTTGTTCACCTCATCAGTTGCCCTCTGTATCTTGTATATTGTGATCATATCCCCTCTGTTCCTTCAATTGTCTAGGGATGTGAGATTTTGTTCATTCAGTCTGTCTTCGTAGCCTAACTCTCTTAACGTTGGTACCAATCTTGCTGCAAACCTTTCTACTTTATCAATTTTGGCTTTATGCTTTACAAGGTGCGATTCCATGCCGATGCTGCATATTCACATATTGGTTTAACAAATGTTGATTAGAATGCCTTAAAGGAGTCCTGATTTAGGTTTGTAAAATATGTTTTTATGTTTGCAGCATTTCATATGCTGCCGATGTTATCCTGTTTATGTGTGCCTCCAGTGTACGTGTTGGAATTATATCCTTTATGTGGGCACATCCCCTTCCTCTTTCAGCAGTGTGTGAGCACATTCCCTCCCCCACTGCATGAGGGTACCCCTTCCCCACAGTAAGGCCTCACAAAGTAAGCCCAAATTATCCTCGACACGGGACTAATTGTAAACAAATCCAATTGTCTCTAGGAGTAATTTTCTTACAAATTGTCCTTGTATATTTGAGAGAGAAAAGAGAGATAGATAGAGGGATAGGGAAAGTGAGAGCGAGAGGGAGATTGAGAAAGAGAGAGGAAAATAGGTTAGTACTTCGTGGTACTAACAAATATCGGGGGTATTTGATCCCTGTATTTGTACACATTTGTACCCCCGAAGCCCTGACCTGAGGGCTTCGGGGGTACAAATATCATCCGGGGACATGTGTAGAGTTCCTAAGGAAATAGACCCAGGAATTTTTAATCCACCTAGTGTAGCTCTCACAGGGTTGTGGATCCCAGGTGTCATTAATGCCTCTAGTGAGTACCTGGGTACGCATGTGTACCCCCCTCCCCAGGTCCACACTAACGCGCCTCTATACTTACGCTCCCTTTTCTTCAACCATCCACCTGAGGCGGTATTATTAGAGACGGGCAGCTTAATTATATAGTTTTTAGTATTTTAGTAATTGCCTCTAGAATTGCGACCATGTTATAAGCACCTGGTGTTACCTCTGGCACTGTATCTTAGGCTACAATGCCTTCCTTCCTTTTTCTTCTCTATTTACTTTCCGCGCCAAAGGTAATCTTGTATTAATTTTGTTGTTATTGTCCTAATGTTGTCACAACTCTTCCTCGCCTTCTTTTTTTGGAAAAACACTTCTTTTGTTTATCTCTCCTCGTCCCCTTCACTTCCATGGGTTGTTTTAATGTCCAAATTAAATTTTTGGATAGTTGAAGTCGCCTGGAATACCTAGGATGTTTGCCTTTATTCCTATATTTACATATGCATCACATTGAATTCTGCTTATAATTGTCTCGATGTTCTTCTATTCCTGCCCTGGACTCCTGTTATTTGCTGGTGGGTTGAATGATGGTTCCCACAATTTTATGGTTTTCTCAAATATTTCATAGGTTTTGTTTAAGATAGCATCAGCATTTGTGTACGAATTCTGCTACACCCTTTCATCTCACTTCATCCGTTATCTTGCAGTTCTTATCGTTCGAGTTATATTCATTAATCATCTTCCCTTTTACTTAAAGATTCTGTCTGCTTATCTCTGCTTTTCCACCACTTTCCTTAATTAATTTTCACCTTTAATTTTGAAATTGAATTCAGTTGTTATTAAATTGCGAAATATTATATAGAAACTTTATAAATGACCTATTTATCCAGAGACAATAAGACCCAAGACAATTGGATACTATTTTATTAAACAAAATATACATATATCATGGCAATTCCAGTCTGAATCACATTATAGGAATTTACAAAAATCGACATATATAAACATCCAGTTCTACACGGGGTTGCTGGAGCTGATATTCAGTTGAAATAAATTGCCACAGTTCAGTATGGCACCGTAAGTGTTGTCTAGGGGCTCACCTGAGGACTTAGGAGGAACAATTACACAACATATAAACCAAAGAAACTTATGTGTTATTGATGAAATTATTGATTGAATATCCGGTGTCCCTGTGGAAGTGCAGAGCGCGAGGTAAGCCTAATACAATATGGAGACTGTTGCTTAGAGCATCTTTTTAGTGTATTCTCCTATTGTATTATCAAAATAATTATACATAAAGATTTCCTAAAGTCGGTAATTTGCAACTCTCAACTTTTTAAAGAAATTATACATATAAATTGTCAACCATATAAAGAAATTATACATAATTTACAAAAATAGTTTTGTATTTAAAGAAGAAGAATTAACTCTTAGACTGTTTTTGGGTCTTAGAGAAGTGTTGAGACACCTGGTGCAAACATTCCCATGTATTGTGTATTTTTTTCCCACATAATTATACTTGCGGGGGGTTGAGCTTTAGCTCTTTGGTCCCGCCTCTCAACCTTTAATCTAGAGCCTATTTAGTTCTGTCATATTTACATTTGAAACTGAGTATTGTCTCTGCCTGTAACTCTTCTTAGTGCATTCCATTTCTTTAATATTATAACACCGAAAAAATCTTTGTAATGTGTCTGTGGCTTATCATAAAAAATCTGTCCATATCTGTCCAATTACTCTCTTCTAAATCTTCTGTCTTCCAGTGACGTGAGGCTTAATTCCTTGAGTCTTTCCTTGTAACCCAAAACTGTCGGTTCTGGGACTAGTCTGCTGGTAAGCCTCTGCACCCTCACTAGAATAACGGTCGTTACCCCTACCCACCTTCACCCTAGTGAAGTCGATCAATCGTCAATCAAGCTACTTAATTAACAGTGAAGTCGCTTGATTGACTTCACTGCTTAAACCACTTCGTGTTTCAAATTAATACATCTTCAAACACCCAAATTTTAAACTTAATAACATATTTGACATACAAAAGTATACACCTAACGTAAATATCTATTTGTTTATTAAAGTGTTATTTATTTTTTTGCCTTTCCTTAGACGTAGAGCTTGTGAGTGGCCGTGGAATGTAACATTGATAAGTGTTGTTGTTTACTCTTGTGCTTCACACATAAACATCCTGAATGACATGTAAATAAAACCACGTGGTGAGTGGGCGACTAAGGGAGCACTCTGGCGGCGGCCGCGAGAAGCTGCTCAGGTAAACACACTCGGGGGGGGGGGGGAACCACAACAAACCCGTATAGTGACCCCCTTCCCTCCGTCCGACTCCTGGTTCAGCCTTGACGACGAGCGGACGTCTGGACAGCTCCTCCGCCGGGGGGCCGCCGGATTGCGTTCTGTTTTGCGATTTTGGATTTGATACTGCCGTTTGGCGTCCCTATTCAACGGTCCGGTTTTTACAACGCCAGACGCACATGTCGGCTTGGATCACAGGATTGTTGGCGGGTCTTGGTGGGCTCCTGGTGTGCCATTAGGGTGGTGGGCGGCTGGCTTCTGCTTTGCCGGAGGGCATCGGATGACTTTTGCGTCTTAGTTGGAGGGCTGAGTATTTAGTTTTGCTAGCCTTTCTCTTTGTGGGCCGGGGCCGGCGCTTGTCCCCCTGAGAGACTCCCGGGGCTCACCAGTCATCTGCCACTTGGCTTCGCGATTAACCCCTCACGGGTACGCCGGGGCGCATCTCACCCCACGATCGTCGTCGACCTTAAATCATCATCAACATCAACTTCCCTGCGTCCTTGGCGACGAGGGGTGAACACTCGCACATTGTATAGACCTTAATGATGGATGTGGTCTCTGTGTAGGTCACCACGGGTGTGGTCTCCGTGTAGGTCACCACGGGTGTGGCCACAATTGGTGTGGTCACTGTGTAGATCACCACATAGGTCACTACGTTCCAACAGTCACTAAACTTACCACACAACCCCCCATCTTCACCATTAAATATATAAACACCAGAAATACTGTCGTCTAAGTTCGCGAACTGAACACCTCCCCCCCCTCTTACTGTCTCTTTGACAGTCAACTTTCCCTTGTCGCCACATACGTAAATAAATATATATTCAAAGCACATGCAAATACACACACAACAGTTACTCAATTCGAATGAGAGAATTCATTCAAACTCGAATGGGCGGTTACCATGGTAACCATAATGCTGAGCCAATAATAATGACCCTCTATTGACCCAGCATGACCAGGTCTGTCAATATTTGCACAGGTATTAAAATAAAAAAGTACATTTATAAATATATATATAGTACCATAATTGTGGGATTCAATTCGGAGACCAGGAGCTCAAGCCTTGCCTCGGCGAATGAAAATTGTAAAAGTGAAGACTCGAATATTATGGCCAGAACAAAATAGTGAACAAAGAATGACGTAACTTGTTCAAAAATAACATGAACAGAGCATAAAGTGAGAGGACCAAAGTAACATCACAGATCCAAATTAACAAAAGCCCAAAATGATTTGGTAATTTGAAAGTAATGCAGTCGGCTCCGGTTCTCTTATAGAAAATTCAATTGCGTTAGACTGCCGGTATAGTTGAGTGGATGCGTGGGCCAGCGGTGCCAGGTGGTGCGTGGGCCAGCGGTGCCAGGTGGTGCGTGGGCCAGCGGTGCCAGGTGGTGCGTGGGCCAGCGGTGCCAGGTGGTGCGTGGGCCAGCGGTGCCAGGTGGTGCGTGGGCCAGCGGTGCCAGGTGGTGCGTGGGCCAGCGGTGCCAGGTGGTGCGTGGGCCAGCGGTGCCAGGTGGTGCGTGGGCCAGCGGTGCCAGGTGGTGCGTGGGCCAGTGGTCCCAGGTGGTGCGTGGGCCAGCGGTGCCAGGTGGTGCGTGGGCCAGTGGTCCCAGGTGGTGCGTGGGTCAGTGGTCCCAGGTGGTGCGTGGGTCAGTGGTCCCAGGTGGTGCGTGGGCCAGCGGTGCCAGGTGGTGCGTGGGCCAGTGGTCCCAGGTGGTGCGTGGGTCAGTGGTCCCAGGTGGTGCGTGGGTCAGTGGTCCCAGGTGGTGCGTGGGCCAGCGGTGCCAGGTGGTGCGTGGGCCAGTGGTCCCAGTGGTCCCAGGTGGTGCGTGGGTCAGTGGTCCCAGGTGGTGCGTGGGCCAGTGGTCCCAGGTGGTGCGTGGGTCAGTGGACCCAGGTGGAGCGTGGGTCAGTGGTCCCAGGTGGTGCGTGGGTCAGTGGTCTCAGGTGGTGCGTGGGCCTGCTGTGACAGGTGGTGCATGGGCCAGCGGTCTTAGGTGGTGCGTGGGCCAGCGGTCTCAGGTGGTGCGTGGGCCATCGGTGCCAGGTGGTGAGTGGGCCAGTGGTCCCAGGTGGTGCGTGGGTCAGTGGTCCCAGGTGGTGCGTGGGTCAGTGGTCCCAGGTGGTGCGTGGGCCAGCGGTGCCAGGTGGTGCGTGGGCCAGTGGTCCCAGGTGGTGCGTGGGTCAGTGGTCCCAGGTGGTGCGTGGGCCAGCGGTGCCAGGTGGTGCGTGGGCCAGTGGTCCTAGTGGTCCCAGGTGGTGCGTGGGTCAGTGGTCCCAGGTGGTGCGTGGGCCAGTGGTCCCAGGTGGTGCGTGGGCCAGTGGACCCAGGTGGTGCGTGGGTCAGTGGTCCCAGGTGGTGCGTGGGCCAGCGGTGCCAGGTGGTGAGTGGGCCAATGGTCCCAGGTGGTGCGTGGGCCAGCGGTGCCAGGTGGTACATGCCCTTTTGGGACACTCAGACCAGCCTCCCAGACCAGCAGTATTCACACACCAGCGCCACTCAGGTCATCTCGTGTCTCTTGAACAACAGGTCAACACAAGTCATGTGGGCTCCATGTTGCGCGCTTCTAAGTCAGGCATTTGTTGTGTAAGAGTGGGCGTGCTGGCTGCCGAAGCCTCCGCACCACCCACCCACCCACCCTGCACGTAGACGGGGTAGTGGGCGTGCCTGGAGGGGCGGCCACCACCCACCCTGCACGTAGACGGGGTAGTGGGCGTGCCTGGAGGGGCGGCCACCACCCACCCTGCACGTAGACGGGGTAGTGGGCGTGCCTGGAGGGGCGGCCACCACCCACCCTGCACGTAGACGGGGTAGTGGGCGTGCCTGGAGGGGCGGCCACCACCCACCCTGCACGTAGACGGGGTAGTGGGCGTGCCTGGAGGGGCGGCCACCACCCACCCTGCACGTAGACGGGTTAGTGGGCGTGCCTGGAGGAGCGGCCACCACCCACCCTGCACGTAGACGGGGTAGTGGGCGTGCCTGGAGGGGCGGCCACCACCCACCCTGCACGTAGACGGGGTAGTGGGCGTGCCTGGAGGGGCGGCCACCACCCACCCTGCACGTAGACGGGGTAGTGGGCGTGCCTGGAGGGGCGACCACCACCCTACACGAAGCTCTCTTCATGAAGAAGGTGGAGCGGACTGGGTGTGTCACGATAGAGGGCGCGTCCTGTCCCACTGGCGGCGGCGGCGGCCAGTGGCGTCACCTGCAGCGTTCCCCTCAGCAACCCCTGCTGCTGCTGCTGCTGCTGCTGCTGCTGCTGCTGCTGCGTCTGTAACACAGAAAGCAACGCCATTAATGAAAGTATGGCAGAACCAGTGACTACTTGCTAAGCATCAATATGATCACGACTAGATAATTCTGTTTATAATTATGGTACCTTGATGATATTCCAACTGTGAAAGTAAAGTCGCCAATTGTGTGGAGAAACTTGTCCGGTGAAATACGACGGTAATTATATATTTATATATAATCTCACCCAACATCTACACATCTCTACTGAATTTGTCTTTTATTCCCAGCGTCAAGAGCCATGCAGACAAGCTCGTCCCAGTCAATCATTGATCCTGACTGTGGCGCAGAAAAAAAATCCAAAATGACCTTTTTACCATCGCTGGCTGTCAGAGGCGAGACCTTCCCACCACTCGGGTGGCTGGTTGGCGGAGGGGATGAAACTTCGCGCACTAAATATTCCTCCTGACACATGATGGATCATCACTATATTAACCATTTATGTTTTTACTTTCGGCGAAATGCGGCGATTGACGACTTGTGGGCGCAGCTCTGCCCCGTACGGCAGCCGAGAAAATGTAATACGGCGAAAAGTTCCCTCCACTAAGTGACAGTAATGACATAGAATTATCTGGCCTCGCGGTCGGATGATTTCCTCCCCAGTCGCTAAATTATCAGAGAAAACCGAGCTTGTTCAAGGGGAAACATAGATATTTCTTTGTAGCGTTTTGCGTGTCGGGAACTAGGTAAGGTATTAAGATGCCAACCCGTTCTCGCACTTGCTTATAGTCCATATTGGCTTATTTAATAAGTGCATATGTGACATACTAATTGACTGTGAATATTTTAGTTAACCTTGAAAAGCTTCATAGAAAACACCGACCTCACCTAACCTTCTTAGTATGTTAAGATAAGCATCTTATTGCTTCTTAATTACAATTATTACTTAACCTATACCGTTGATAGGTGCAGGCTTTCGGAGAGGCCTTGGAAATGAGGCGCTTCGTGGTCTGCCTCTAACGGGACAACAACACGTGCTTAGGACATGCTTATCCGCAGAGAAAAATATATATTTGAAAGTAGGCCTACCTGCGTGCGCGAGTAAGGCGGCGGAGGAACACGCGGTGGGATGATCTCTGGGCATATCCGCGTGTCAAGGAGTTCAGCTGTTTCTGAGAAAGACAGCGTTATGACACGGAAAATTAAGGGTGGGAGGTGGTTGAGATGGAGAGGTAATTAGAACATGGAGAACTGGAGATGGAGAATTGATTACAGAAGATGGAGGTGGGAGCTGGAAGAGAGAGAGAGAGAAGTAACAAAGGGTGGAGAACAGAGAGGGAAGAACAGAGAGGGAAGAACAGAGAGGGGAGAAAAGAGAGGGGAGAACAGAGAGGGGAGAACAGAGAGGGGACAACAGAGAGGGGACAACAGAGAGGGGACAACAGAGAGGGGACAACAGAGAGGGGACAACAGAGAGGGGACAACAGAGAGGGGACAACAGAGAGGGAAGAACAGAGAGGGAAGAACAGAGAGGGGGAGAAAAGAGAGGGGAGAACAGAGAGGGGAGAGCAGAGAGGGGACAACAGAGAGGGAAGAACAGAGAGGGGAGAACAGAGAGGGGAGAACAGAGAGGGGAGAACAGAGAGGGGACAACAGAGAGGGGACAACAGAGAGGGGAGAACAGAGAGGGAAGTAACCAAGAGGGAGGAGCTAGAGGTGAAGGATATAATATCAACAAAATAAAACACACTTTATTAGAACAATAATTACAGCACAACTGGAAAAGTTTACAAGTTAAAATATTTTAAATGTATTTAAATATAATGGCAATGATAATAAAAGTAATTATTATTATTAGTAATATTTACTATTTTTATATTTTTTAATATTATAAATATTATTATTTTACTATTATTATTATTTTTATGATAATGAGGGTAATTAGGATTATAGTGCATAACGTCTCTAACCAACCCATTAACCTCAACATTAACTACCCTTTTAACCTCCCCTTAAACCACCCCATTATCTTCCACATTAACCACCCCATTGACCTCTACATTAACCTCCCCATTAACCTCTACATTAACCTCCCCATTAACCTCTACATTAACCTCCCCATTAACCTCTACATTAACCTCTCCATTAACCTCTACATTAACCTCTACATTAACCTCCCCATTAACCTCTACATTAACCTCCCCATTAACCTCCCCATTAACCTCTACATTAACCTCCCCATTAACCTCTACATTAACCTCCCCATTAACCTCCCCATTAACCTCTACATTAACCTCCCCATTAACCTCCCCATTAACCTCTACATTAACCTCCCCATTAACCTCTACATTAACCTCCCCATTAACCTCCCCATTAACCTCTACATTAACCTCCCCATTAACCTCTACATTAACCTCCCCATTAACCTCTACATTAACCTCTACATTAACCTCCCCATTAACCTCTACATTAACCTCCCCATTAACCTCTACATTAACCTCCCCATTAACCTCTACATTAACCTCCCCATTAACCTCTACATTAACCTCCCCATTAACCTCCCCATTAACCTCCCCATTAACCCCTCCCATTAGCCTCATACAGGCAGGTGTCTGGTCAGAACAACAAGGACACAAGGAACAGCTCAAGGGTTCAGGGAGATATATTAGACAACTAATAATTTTTTGTCGTTAAATTATTAATGGTGGCGGAGATAACCAGAGTATGTGTGTGTGTGTGTGTGTGTGTGTGTGTGTGTGTGTGTGTGTGTGTGTGTGTGTGTGTGTGTGTGTGTGTGTGTGTGTGTGTGTGTGTGTCTATATTTACTATTTGTATCTTCAGAATCGAGATATTAGCTCTTGGACCCCGCCTTTCTAACCAATTTATTTTTACTCTATTATGTCTGCTACATATATATCTTTCTAACACATGTACACACACAAGCACATCCCCACCAGGAAGCAGCCCGTAGAAGCTGTCTAACTCCCAGGTACCTATTTACTGCTAGGTGAGCAGGGGCATCAGGGGTGAAAGAAACTCTGCCCATTTGTTCCTGCCTCGGCCGGGAATCGAATCCGGGCCCTTCCGACTAGGACCCCAGAGCGTATATATGTGTAAACACATCAATTGGCAGGGAAGGGAAGGGAACTATCAGGGGGAAAGCGCCAAGCCATTACGACTATATAGCACTTGGAATGGATCAGGATAAGGATTTGGGATGGGATGGGGGGAAAGGAATGGTGCCCAACCACTTGGACGGTCGGGGATTGAACGCCGACCTGCATGAAGCCTCTAGGCCTTCAATGACACGCGTTAAACTAAGCGTAGTAACCGCTCGGCCCCCTAAAGCAAGTTTTTTTTTACAAATACATATAATCTTTTTATAGAGTCCGTTAATATGACAATAATATTAATTTAAGTGACTTATTATGTCCCACGTCAAAGGAAACCAGATGAAGCTCTCGCTTCTCTGAAAAAGAGATATATACCCATGTCGTGTGTACGTGTTCACTCATAACACCATTATTTAGTGGTGGTGTTAGTGGTGGTGTTGGCAGTGGTGGTGGTGTCAGTGGTGGTGTGGGCAGTGGTGGTGGTGTTAGTGGTGGTGGTGTTAGTGGTGGCGGTGTCAGTGGTGGCGGTGTTAGTGGTGGTGGTGTCAGTGGTGGTGTGGGCAGTGGTGGTGTGGGCAGTGGTGGTGGTGTCAGTGGTGGCGGTGTTAGTGGTGGTGGTGTCAGTGGTGGTGTGGGCAGTGGTGGTGGTGTCAGTGGTGGCGGTGTTAGTGGTGGTGGTGTCAGTGGTGGTGTGGGCAGTGGTGGTGGTGGTGTTAGTGGTAAGACCAGCAGTAGTGAGAGCATATATCAAGGACAAGTATTACCATTGATAGTTCTGAGGACGTCGGGCGCTGCTCTCTCCTTCTCGCTGTGAAAAGTGAGAGCGTGGGCGGAGGAGGGCGTGGTGGTGGTGGTGGGTGAGCTGCCCGAGGTCACCGCGTCTCTCTCACCTCCCCTCTCACCCAAGCACCTGCACCTGGAAGAGTGGCACCGTGAGAGAGAGAGAGAGAGAGAGAGAGAGAGAGAGAGAGAGAGAGAGAGAGAGAGAGAGAGAGAGAGAGAGAGAGAGAGAGAAAGAGTGAGAGAGAGAGAGAGAGAGAGAGAAAGAGTGAGAGAGAGAGAGAGAGAGAGAGAGAGAGAGAGAGAGAGAGAGAGAGAGAGAGAGAGAGAGAGAGAGAGTGAGTGAGTGAGAGAGAGAGTCACACACACACACGTAAATATATTCATTATTCACATATATATATAGTGTCAAAATTTACAATGGAAGGATGAATCTTTCAAAAAAATCTAAATTAACATTGTATATAGTTCTCATAGGACCAGTTACAAGTATTCCAACATTTCCATAGCGTGCAATTTGTCAATATCAAATTGCATCACCTCTATGGTTCCGTGCACTCCGCCACTGAACGCCACTGAAGGACCTTGCAGCCATTCTGGTGAGTTCACATGCTGCTACAACTTTTGGCTCTGTAAGTAAGCATGTTTGTGGAGCTGTGTACAGTACCGCCCATGGCGTACCGTGGACACATGTCGTGAACATAGATCAGTACTGAGCTTTGTGGGACTCTATTAGTTAATTCCCTTTATTAATGATCATTGATCTCTGTGCTGACATTTTAACCCCTCCCTCCCCAGAGGCTGACAACTTGCTCCATGATGGTCAGTTGCCCCCCATGCTGACAACTTTAACCCTCTATGCTGATAGCTTACCCCAAGCTGACAAGTTGCCCCCATGCTGACAACTTTAACCCTCTATGCTGATAGCTTACCTCAAGCTGACAAGTTGCCCCCATGCTGACAACTTTAACCCTCTATGCTGATAGCTTACCCCAAGCTGACAAGTTGCCCCCATGCTGACAACTTTAACCCTCTATGCTGATAGCTTACCTCAAGCTGACAAGTTGCCCCCATGCTGACAACTTTAACCCTCTATGCTGATAGCTTACCCCAAGCTGACAAGTTGCCCCCATGCTGACAACTTGCCCTCCATGTTGACAACTTATTCCCATGCTGACAACTTTGTCGTGTCGTTGTTTTGAGTTGACTTTTAGACAAAAAGTCTTTCATGCCATTAAGTAGTGTGCTCTCTATGCCTTCCATATTTATATATTTTTAAAAACTACTTTTGGGAAGAATTCCCTCAAGAGTTTTTTTTAATGAAATAATTGAAATCCAACTATTTAGTTATTTTATGACTAATTTCAGCAATACTCAAAAAACTGTGCCTATATTAAATGCAGAATTTTGTTGGTCTGAATCTAAATCGTTTGATTATTAGCTTTTTTCTTTATATTTTGTGTTTTCCCTTCAATGGGTCGCTTCAATGTGTGTGTGTGTGTGTGTGTGTGTGTGTGTGTGTGTGTGTGTGTGTGTGTGTGTGTGTGTGTGTGTGTGTGTGTGTGTGTGTGTGTGTGTTTACATACGTAGGCATGAACTTGGGGACTTATGAACTCCTTGGGAGGGGCTATGAGGCCTGGCACCTACCTGTTGGACTTGAGCACCTAGCAAATGGACTTGGCACTTATCTGGTCGGCCCTGAGCACCTACCAACTGGACCTGGCACCTACCTGTTGGACCTGGCGCGGGAGAGGAGGACCCCGGCCAGGAGGAGGAGGACGAAGCCGCCCACGAGGCCAAGGAAGACGCCCACGAGGGGCGACACGGGCGGGGTGGCCACCTCGCCCATCCGCTTCTCCGCCACCTGAACCACCCACAGCACCAAATATTAACATCAGGGAAATATTTAGGAAGCCATTTGTAATATTTAAGTGGTTATAAATGCCTCGCATTAGTGCTGTGGTACACCAGCCCGTGCTTTGTTATCTGCGCAGGTGGGGCCAGGAACAGACTTTCCTTCCCTTTCCCTTACTATAGGACAGGAAGCTTTCCCTTCCCATGACGTCCAATCACTTGGGCAGGACGGTAGAGCGACGGTCTGGCTTCATGCAGGTCGGCGTTCAATCCGCCGACCGTCTACAAGTGGTTGGACATCATTCCATACCTCCGTCCCATCCCAAATCCTTATCCTAACCCCTTCCACGTGTTCCCTTCTCTTCCCCCTGATGCGCCTTTACCGACTAGTTTTCCTACAACACGAACCACCTACCACTTAACAACCTGGTACCCAATTACTGCTGGGCGAACAGAAGCGTACAGTTAAGGATTGGCGCCTAGTCAATCCTTCCCTGCCAGGATACGAACCCAGGCCCGTATTTGGTTCCAGGGGATACGAACCTAGTTCTCTCGGCTTCCCACTCCGTAAAAAATGGGACTTATTAGGAATTGATATAGTTCGCCAGGAGGGTGGAACTAAGTAGAACATGTGCCTAAATACCATGTTGACCTTGGTCAGAGGTTGACCTTAAGGTCAGAGGTTGCCCTTAAGGCCAGAGGTTGACCTTAAGGCCAGAGGTTGACCTTAAGGCCAGAGGTTGACCTTAAGGCCAGAGGTTGACCTTAAGGCCAGAGGTTGACCTTAAGGTCAGAGGTTGACCTTAAGGTCAGAGGTTGACCTTAAGGTCAGAGGTTAACCTTAAGGTCAGAGGTTAACCTTAAGACCAGAGGTTAACCTTAAGGCCAGAGGTTGACCTTGAAATAAGAGAGGGGAAATTAAGACTTGAGATAGACTTAGACTGACCTTCAGGCGGACAGCGTTGATCTGCTGGGGCTGGCTGGCGCCCTTGGCATTGACGGCCGTGATAGCGATAAGATAGTCTTGACCCGGGGTGAGTCCCCCGACCTGGAACCTGGGGGAGTGGTCCTCCTGCAGGGTGGCGAGGAGGGTGTGTGTGGGGGCGGCATACACCCGGGCCACGAACCGCTGCTGCAGCCCTCCGTCGTTACCCGGGGTGCACCCCACCTCCAGGCTGTTGATCGTTAGGTTGACCAGCACGCAGTTCCCCACACGCTCCGGGGGCCCTGGAGGCACCGCACATGTGGAACTGGTTATGGTGGGTGTGAGTGCTGAGGCGCGGCGCCATTCACCGCTCCCGTATTGTGTATTTTTATCACTATTTCTTGTATACATAGACATCTTCCACCTCCCACATGCGTATTCTCCCTACATGCGAGCCTCACCTGCCTCATCTACCAGCCTCCCTTACGCCCATCTACCAGCCTCCCTTACGCCCATCTACCAGCCTCCCTTACGCCCATCTACCAGCCTCCCTTACGCCCATCTGCCAGCTTCCCCTACACCCACCTACCAGCCTCCCCTACACCCACCTACCAGCCTCCCCTACACCCACCTACCAGCCTCCTCCTGCCTCACCTACCTGCCTCAATGACGGTAAAGCGACAAGGGTCGGCCTGAGTACCAACGGTGTTAGTCGCCCAACAGGAGAGTGTCCCGTAGTCCCGCGGCGACCTGCAGGACGAGGTGATGTTAGTGGTCCTGCCTCTCTTATGGCACCTGCCTCTGTTATGGCACCTGCCTCTGTTATGGCACCTGCCTCTCTTATGGCACCTGCCTCTCTTATGGCACCTGCCTCTCTTATGGCACCTGCCTCTGTTATGGCACCTGCCTCTCTTATGGCACCTGCCTCTCTTATGGCACCTGCCTCTGTTATGGCACTTGCCTCTGTTATTGTCGGACCTTTCTCTCTGGGTTTGGGATTTGACTGTATGCCCCCTGGCTGTATTAACCCAGTGGTCCATGAATCATAAGCCGTGCTCGTGTGTGTGTGTAATATTGACATGTCTGGGTGTGGCAGTATATCTTGCAGTATGCTAGATGTATTGCCTTAATATCAGCTAGTATACTTTTAGGCACTATACTCGAACTAGGTGGTATATTGTTGTGTGTTGTACCTGGTGTGTGTGTGTGTGTGTGTGTTATACATGGTGTGTGGTATACCTGGAGTATGTGGTGTACCTGGAATGTGTGGTATACCTGGAGTATGTGGTGTACCTGGAATGTGTGGTATACCTGGAGTATATGGTATACCTGGTATGTATAGAGAGGTCATACCTGGGCGTATAATCGAGCATGCTGAGGCCTCCCAGGACAGTCACGCGGTCCTTCTCCACCTGGATGGTGTCCAGAGTGTTGTTGAAGAACCAGGTGAAGCTGAGGGCGTCGCTGGGCTGAGCGTCGACCCGACACGTCAGGCGGGTATTCTCTCCTTCAGCTACCGCCACCGTCTGTGGGGCGCCCACACACACTGGCTGATCTGTGGGGGAGAGAGAGAGAGAGAGACGACTGTGGGGGATGTGTGTGAGAGAGAGAGAGAGAGAGAGAGAGAGAGAGAGAGAGAGAGAGAGAGAGAGAGAGAGAGAGAGAGAGAGAGAGGGAGAGGGAGCACTTGGCCCAACTCCGTGGAGTACCAGTAGTTCCCACTCGTAACACTAGGCTCTCAACCTTCAACACTCTCATGCTGGAAGTGCCATTCTCAAGAACATCACTCCATCAGCGTTCATTCCTTCCGAGACTTACTCGCATCTGGAACTTGTTCGCTCAACAGATTGATACACGGGAGATCAGGTCAACTGTTCACATGAAGACTCTGGCACACAGCTGGCTACAAGCTCATCCTGTTCCTTATATGATTGTTACTTAATGTTTTTTAATGAATAAAGGCTATTCCTTCTAAAGCAAATAATACCAGGCTCATGAAATAAATGGGCATCTAGGAGTAGGTTTCAACTTAGCTTACATAAGTTAAATAAATGATAGTTCCCTATGTGTTAGTTTCAAAGTATACTCTTATGTAATAAATGAGTTTCTAGGTGTAGGCTTCAGATGAGCTGAGGTAGGATAACAGCTCTTGCTTGCAGTTTCACTAGGTATGTTATTAGGCATCCCTTATGAATCCTAGTCTTAGTTTAAAAAAAAAAAAGAGAGGGAGAGAGAGAGAGAGAGAGAGAGAGAGAGAGAGAGAGAGAGAGAGAGAGAGAGAGAGAGAGAGAGAGAGAGAGAGAGAGAGAGAGAGAGAGAGAGAGACACCTTTTTCTTGTATAGTGTTTCAAAGTCATGAACGCCATGGGTAAGATCACTTGGCTTCTGAGGCATCGGAAATATGATATTTTCTTGGCTCTCTGCCACAGGTGGTCCACGGCACAGGTGGTCCACGGCACAGGTGGTCCACGGCACAGGTGGTCCATGACTGAGGTAGATCTTGTTAAGAGCGGTGTGTATCACAGTCTATTTGTTCCACAACTAATCCAGTCCACGAGTAGTTTCTCTCGAGTGTTCTATATTCCATGAGATCTCTGCCTCAGCCGATTTGTACCACAGCGACTGTCTACAACTGGTCTATACCACAACTGGTGGATGCCACAGCTGGTCTCTGTCACAGCTGGTCTGTGTCACACAGTTGTGGTCTGTTACAGGTGGTGTGTCACAACCCGTCTGTGTCACAGGTGGTTTTTGCTGGAGCTTTATCTGGATTATGTCTGACCTTTGGAACTGATCTCTTCTCATTAACCTTGCTAATAATGGAGGGCTCAACTTGGAGAGGGAAGGAGGAGGAGGAGGAGGAGGGGGAGAGGGAGGAGGAGGAGGGGGAGAAGAGGTACGTCAAACCAACGTATTGGTACGTTTGACGCGTACCAATACGTTGGTACGCGTCAGTCCAATCTAGCTCAAGCTCAGGGGTACGCTTGACGCATATCTCTGAGCTGGACTGGAATAATTTAAGTTTTCTTTTAGTCTGTGACCGTAGCGGCTGTACCTAGGTGTCCAGAAGGCAGACCTACCAATATGCACCGTGAGGGCTAACCCGCCAAACACACACCGAAACTACGACGTTGCTACAACGTTCGAACAAGTTTTAACACCTCCTAACCAGTTATAACAACCAATATAGCAAGTTGTAACAACGTTCTAATACGACATAAACACGTTAAGCCAAGATGTAACAACTTTATTACAAGTTGTAACAAGCGGAAAATAGAGACAGTTTCGGTTTGTGTTTCCAGGGTAATACACAGGCACATGAACACATGGTGAAGCACAGAACACATGATTTGAGCAGAATAATTTCTTTTAGGCTAAAGCTTCAGTGATAACCAAAGGGCCTTTGTGTGTGGAATGATTAGTGGTGCAGAGGTGGCCAGGATGGGCTCACTCGTCATGGTGACTGACACGAAGAGCAACACTCCACGCCTGCGATGGTACAGACATTCCCGAAGGTAAATATTGGGAAGGAGCAGCTCAAGACTTTACACCGGAGACATTTGGGTTAAAGGAAGCAAGCACACTGTTGATGTCTGAAGACTGCAAGCACAGGCACACTGTTGATGTCTGAAGACTGCAAGCAGAGGCACACTGTTGATGTCTGAAGACTGCAAGCAGAGGCACACTGTTGATGTCTGAAGACTGCAAGCAGAGGCACACTGTTGATGTCTGAAGACTGCAAACAGAGGCACACTGTTGATGTCTGAAGACTGCAAGCAGAGGCACACTGTTGATGTCTGAAGACTGCAAACAGAGGCACACTGTTGATGTCTGAGGACTGCAAGCAGAGGCACACTGTTGATGTCTGAAGACTGCAAACAGAGGCACACTGTTGATGTCTGAAGACTGCAAGCAGAGGCACACTGTTGATGTCTGAAGACTGCAAGCAGAGGCACACTGTTGATGTCTGAAGACTGCAAGCAGAGGCACACTGTTGATGTCTGAAGACTACAAACAGAGGCACACTGTTGATGTCTGAAGACTGCAAGCAGAGGCACACTGTTGATGTCTGAAGACTGCAAGCAGAGGCACACTGTTGATGTCTGAAGACTGCAAGCAGAGGCACACTGTTGATGTCTGAAGACTACAAACAGAGGTACACTGTTGATGTCTGAAGACTGCAAACAGAGGTACACTGTTGATGTCTGAAGACTGCAAACAGAGGCACACTGTTGATGTCTGAAGACTGCAAGCAGAGGCACACTGTTGATGTCTGAAGACTGCAAGCAGAGGCACACTGTTGATGTCTGAAGACTGCAAACAGAGGCACACTGTTGATGTCTGAAGACTGCAAGCAGAGGCACACTGTTGATGTCTGAAGACTGCAAACAGAGGCACACTGTTGATGTCTGAAGACTGCAAGCAGAGGCACACTGTTGATGTCTGAAGACTGCAAACAGAGGGAAGCAAAGAATGCCTTCACCAAGACATGACGTTCGAGTCTTCTCCATGCTGCCTTGGTTGTCAGGTGAGAGGCTGAAACCCTGAAGAGTTCTTGCGGCAACGAACCCAAGCGGACCTTCCAGTACTCTCTCATAGTGGCGGTAACCGTCTAGCAGCTGAGTGTTGTCCACCTTGCTACACTACTGAGGGTGTCCTTGGCGCCAGACGGAAGACGTCCTGGCCTGCTTGGAGAGGCTCGTCAGCCTTTGTACGTCGCAACATACACCGCCACTGGTAGATAAAGCTCTGAAAAGGCTTTTGGCAAAGCTGAACGAAGTTAAGTTGACGTGACTAGCAAGGGCAGGCCTGGAACCGTGTGTAAAGTGCCCGACCTATCAGGTAGGCCGTGAGTAAGGCTATCACCAGGCCTAGAGCTGCTCCAGTCACCAGTCTCGGGCCAGCTCCAGCAGCTGCAGCAGCACTGGTGAGGTCTTGCATTAGTCACTCTGCCAAGAGCTGCTCCAGTCACCAGTCCTGGGCCAGCTCCAGCAGCTGCAGCAGCACTGGTGAGGTCTTGCATTAGTCACTCTGCCAAGAGCTGCTCCAGTCACCAGTCCTGGGCCAGCTCCAGCAGCTGCAGCAGCACTGGTGAGGTCTTGCATTAGTCACTCTGCCAAGAGCTGCTCCAGTCACCAGTCCTGGGCCAGCTCCAGCAGCTGCAGCAGCACTGGTGAGGTCTTGCATTAGTCACTCTGCCAAGAGCTGCTCCAGTCACCAGTCTCGGGCCAGCTCCAGTAGCTGCAGCAGCACTGGTGAGGTCTTGCATTAGTCACTCTGCCAAGAGCTGCTCCAGTCACCAGTCCTGGGCCAGCTCCAGCAGCTGCAGCAGCACTGGTGAGGTCTTGCATTAGTCACTCTGCCAAGAGCTGCTCCAGTCACCAGTCCTGGGCCAGCTCCAGCAGCTGCAGCAGCACTGGTGAGGTCTTGCATTAGTCACTCTGCCAAGAGCTGCTCCAGTCACCAGTCCTGGGCCAGCTCCAGCAGCTGCAGCAGCACTGGTGAGGTCTTGCATTAGTCACTCTGCCAAGAGCTGCTCCAGTCACCAGTCTCGGGCCAGCTCCAGTAGCTGCAGCAGCACTGGTGAGGTCTTGCATTAGTCACTCTGCCAAGAGCTGCTCCAGTCACCAGTCCTGGGCCAGCTCCAGCAGCTGCAGCAGCACTGGTGAGGTCTTGCATTAGTCACTCTGCCAAGAGCTGCTTCCAGCAGGTGCAAGGAGGACTGTGTAAAGCACTTGTCAAACAGGTACACGTGTAGGCCTTACCTTGAGTGTGTTGCAGACACCGCCACTCAGACGCCCCGCAACAGGAGGCTGCAACACCCACGGTCACAATATTGGGACACCTTTGATTCAAAGTTAAGCTTCATAATTGTGTTGCACCATGTGTATGACACATATTGTTATGTGCTCTGCTGTCACCGGTATATAAATACAATACACATCGTCAGTAACAGTTGCAAAGTTCTGTTATTCCCAAATAAAATTCATCTAGTTTCATAGACTATTTAGTTAGACCACCTAGTTACATAAAGCACCTAATTATACAGACCACCTAGTTACAGAGTCCACCTTGAGACATAAACCACCTAATTACAGAAATCACCTAGCTAAATAGGCCACGTAGCTACATAGCCCATCTAGTTACATAGCCCATGTAGTTACATAGACCATCTAGTTATATAGACCATCTAGTTACATAGACATCTGGTTATTCGTACATGATCAGATTCACAAAGGAACTCCACCGCCTGGCGGCCATTTAATGGCCTTATAGGATCTTATAAGATCTTATAAGATCTTATAAGATGGCATCTGTTCTGAGTGAAGGATGCAAGGCCTCAACATCGCCATGGACTCCCACTATATTGCCGCATCTCTGAGTCAAAGGTGAGGCTTGAGACACAGGGAAGTGTCTCCAGAAAGCTTAAGTCACTCGGGTTGTTTGTGAAGACGAGAGATAGAAAGAAAGGAGCAACACGCACAAGATCTATCGTTAAAGAGGAGAGTTGAGTTAGAGGATACTAAAGCTCACCATCCCTGTAGAGGCGTCACTCTCAGCCTCACGTAGGACACAGATGACACACGTGTACACGCAGGCCTGGACACATACACTTATACACGCAGGCCTGGACACATACACTTATACACGCAGGCCTGGACACATACACGTATACACGCAGGCCTGGACACATACACGTATACACGCAGGCCTGGACACATACACATATACACGCAGGCCTGGACACATACACGTATACAGGCAGGTGTGGACACATACCCGTATACACGCAGGCCTGGACACATACCCATATACACCCAGGCCTGAACACATACACATATACAAGCAGGCCTGGACACATACACATATACACGCAGGCCTGGACACATACACATATACAAGCAGGCCTGGACACATACCCATATACACCCAGGCCTGAACACATACACATATACAAGCAGGCCTGGACACATACACATATACAAGCAGGCCTGGACACATACACATATACACGCAGGCCTGGACACATACACATATACACGCAGGCCTGGACACATACACATATACACGCAGGCCTGGACACATACACCTACGCCTGGACACATACACGTATACAGGCAGGCCTGGACACATACACGTATACACGCAGGCCTGGACACACGTATACAGGCAGGTGTGGACACATACCCGTATACACGCAGGCCTGGACACATACCCATATACACCCAGGCCTGAACACATACACATATACACGCAGGCCTGGACACATACACATATACACGCAGGCCTGGACACATACACATATACACGCAGGCCTGGACACATACACATATACACGCAGGCCTGGACACATACACCTACGCCTGGACACATACACGTATACAGGCAGGCCTGGACACATACACGTATACAGGCAGGCCTGGACACATACACGTATACACGCAGGCCTGGACACACGTATACAGGCAGGTGTGGACACATACACGTACACAGGCAGGCCTGGACACATAGACGTATACAGGCAGGTGTGGACACATACACGTATACAGGCAGGTGTGGAGGTGCTTACATCTGATCTGGAGGTGGAGGAGGTTGCTGGTGGAGGCGGCGATGGTGTTGGTGGCGGTGCAGGTGTAGTTACCGGCGAAGGTCCGCCTCACTCCCTGCATGACCAGGTTGTGTCCGGACACCAGCACCCCGGACCTCTGGTGACTGCTGACCCTCTGACCCTGGGGGAGGGGCGGGGGTGGTGATGCTTCTGTGTGTGTGTCTCTCTCTCTGTCTCGGTCTCTGTGTCTCTCTCTGTCTCTGTGTCAGTCCAGTCTCTCTCTGTCTCTCTCTCTGTCTCGGTCTCTGTGTCTCAGTCTCTGTCTCTGTGTCTCAGTCTCTGTCTCTGTGTCAGTCTCTCTCTGTCTCTCTCTCTGTCTCAGTGTCTCTGTCTTTCTCTCTCTCTCTCTCTGTCTTAGTCTCTGTGTCTCTCTCTGTCTCTGTGTCTCAGTCTCTGTCTCTCTCTCTGTCTCAGTGTCTCTGTCTTTCTCTCTCTCTCTCTCTGTCTTAGTCTCTATCTCAGTCTCTCTCTGTTTTCTCTATCTGTCTCTTTCTCTGTCTCAGCCTCTCTCTCTCTGTCTTAGTCTTTCTCTCTCTGTCTCAGTCTCTCTCTCTCTCTGTCTCAGTCTCTCTCTCTTTGTCTCAGTCTTTCTCTCTCTTGTCTCAGTCTCTCTCTCCGTCTGTCTCACTCTCTCTCTCTCTCCGTCTCTCTCTCTCTCTCTCTCTCTCTCTCTCTCTCTCTCTCTCTCTCTCTCTCTCTCTCTCTCTCTCTCTCTCTCTCTCTCTCTCTCTCTCTCTCTCTCTCTCTCTCTCTCTCTCCCTCTCTCTCTCTCTCTCTCTCTCTCCCTCTCTCTCCCTGTATACTCACGTCCTTCCGCCAGACGACCTCCCTGGCAGGGGGGTTGGCCACCACTTTACACTCGAAGTACACGTCGGTTCCCTCTGTGATGGGCGCGGCGCGGAGGGGGGCCCCGAGCTGGAGTCCGACCCGCGGAGCGACTGACCTCACCCGCGACAAAGAAAACATCAGAAAAGGTCACCGGGGAGGAAACACCAGCTTGGGGGGTCATTAAGGTCATTAAGGTCATGTTGTTAGAACTATTAAGGTATGGACGAAGTATATACGAAGAGTCGGGTACATAAATATATCTAAATCTATAGATAAAAACATAATTAATATTTGTTCGAAGATGGCGAGGCTCCCAGACCTTTGCAGGGTGACTGGTCTGTGGTCGAGGATGGGCATAGGTTATCTTTAGAGGTTATCTTGAGATGATTTCGGGGCTTAGCGTCCCCGCGGCCCGGTCTACGACCAGGCCTCCCTCTCTCTCTCTCTCGCTAGGTGAGTCGTGCTTCGCCTCCTTTGCACGAAATGGCACTATATTGGCACTATAATTTCCAATCTCGCTAAATACCAGACTCTTCACCAAGACTTAACTAACATGTTATTTTCTACATGCTTCAGTCTTAGTTTCTCTTATGAAGTGAAATGAGGAAAGCATTTGGTGCAAATGGTTAATTTTAAGGAAAATGGTGAAGGGTAGGAGAGGAGGTGAAGGGTAGAAATGGGGAAGTAGAGGCAATGTGAGAAATAGGGAAGGAGGTGAAGAAGGAATGTAGTGATGATGGTTGTAAATTGGGAATTGGGGGGGGGGGGTGTCCTAGCGGTGATTGAGTCGTGAAAGTGACTATAGTGATGATGACAGTGAGTGGTGTAGATGATTTACAGTGATGAGTTGGTGTGTAGTGTAGAGGGTTACAGTGGGGGAAGATAGTGGGTAGATGAATATGTATGTTGATGAGTATACAGAGTTAACTTGTATAGTAGAGTAGTGGGTCTCTCTCTCTCTCTCTCTCTCTCTCTCTCTCTCTCTCTCTCTCTCTCTCTCTCTCTCTCTCTCTCTCTCTCTCTCTCTCTCTCTCTCTCTCTCTCTCTTGCTCTCTCTCTCTCTTGCTCTCTCTCTCTCTTGCTCTCTCTCTCTCTTGCTCTCTCTCTCTCTTGCTCTCTCTCTCTCTCTCTCTCTCTCTCTCTCTCTCTCTCTCTCTCTCTCTCTCTCTCTCTCTCTCTCTCTCTCTCTCTCTCTCTCTCTCTCTCTCTCTCTCTTTGAACGGTGCTCAATAACGATTATTAACAGTGAAGGATGATGGATCATTTTATCTATCATTAATCATTGTTCACCACACACACACACACACACACACACACACACACACACACACACACACACACACACACACACACACACACACACACACACACACACTTTTGACAGAGTCCCACCTACTTGGAAACTGGAACATGCTGGAGTGGTGACAGGAAGACTGCTGACATGGAGGAAAAATATTCTAACTGACAGACAGACGAGGACAGTAATCAGAGATAACGTATCTGACTGGAGGAGTGTTGCGGAGTACCACAGGGTTCAGTTGTTGCTCCAGTAATGTTCATCCTCTACATAAACCATCTACCAGAAGGAATACAGAATTATATGAACATGTTTGCTGATGATGCTAAGATACTGGGAAGACAGGAGACGCAGACCATTGTCATGCCCTTCAAATTGATCTAGATCAAATAAGTGCTTGGAGCGTCAAGTGGCAAATGGAATTCAATGTGAATAAATACCATGTTATGGAATGTGGAATAGGTGAAAACAGACCCCCACACAACTTATAAGTTATGTGGAAAGCTTTTAAAGACTAATAAAAGAATAAATAACAAATAAGGGTTGTTCTGGATGGTAGAACATCGCCAGAGGAACACATAAAGAACATTGTGAGAGGAGCGTATGCGTCGCTTTCCAACTTCAGAGTCGCGTTCACATGGATGGTGAAATAGTAAAAACCTTTTTACAAAAGTTTATAACTTTTGTGAGACCAAAATTGGAATATGCAGCAGTTGTATGGTGGCCAAATCTCAAGAAACACGTCACTAAACTGGAAAAGGTGCCAAGGCAAGAGTTACGAGGAGAGGATATCTTGAGGTTATCTTGAGATGATTTCGGGGCTTTAGTGTCCCCGCGGCCCGGTCCTCGACCAGGCCTCCACCCCCAGGAAGCAGCCCGTGACAGCTGACTAACTCCCAGGTACCTATTTACTGCTAGGTAACAGGGGCATTCAGGGTGAAAGAAACTTTGCCCATTTGTTTCTGCCTCGTGCGGGAATCGAACCCGCGCCACAGAATTACGAGTCCTGCGCGCTATCCACCAGGCTACGAG